>NC_086444.1:235264071-235496571 GCF_028390025.1 Pseudophryne corroboree
GATCTCGAGGAACCGAACCCGCTCATATCTAATATATATATATATATATATATATATAGATTAGTGGTATAGCCTGCCGCACACAGTATTGTCCATGTTAGGAGTGCTGGATACATAATATGTTGCAATAGTCCCAGAAGAAAAGAAACCAGCACCTCCAAATTACTGCATAATAAAATCTTTATCAAAAGATTAAGTAGTGCAAGCCTACCTGTTTGTTGCTGGAGGCTTGCACTACTTACCACGTTGAAATGGTGATATGATATTTTGCAGTTTTTTGAAACCCCATGTGCTTCTACTAATGTTTCTTGCCTCTGGTGCTTTTAAGATCTTATTTTTTGATAAAGATTTTATTATGCAGTAATTTGGAGGTGCTGGTTTCTTTTCTTCTGGGACTATATATATATATATATATATATATATATATATATATATATATTGTATAAATATGTAGAAAAATAAACTATAATAGTTGATAATATATATGTAACCCTCACAGAGGGGCGTTAGAGCCGACCAGACTGACAGCGCCATTAAACTCAATGGGCGCATGGCAACGGCACATTCTCATGCAGGAGACAGAAAGTTAACTGCCTGCTAACGTGCCGCTGGCTGGACACAACCGAGGACCCCTAGAAGAGGAGATAAAAAGGGGGTACCCTTCAGACCGTTGGTGGAGTAGCCTGAGGTAACTGCACGAGAAGTATATTGTGCAGTATGGCAGCGTGAACTGGCTCCTAAGTGCGGGGAGACACCGAGGAGAAGCTGACACGCCGGGGCACAACTTCGTTTAAAAGAGACCGCAGCCGCAGTGACCTCCGGTGCTCGGAGAAAGGAGACCGTTAAGGTACTTACGAGCACTGATCTCTGGTGAGCAGCGGCGGACCGGGAGGATCGTACACGGCAGAGGTCCCAGTGAACGGCGCCGGATGAAGGAGTGGCCACCGTGGTGAGGGCTCCGACTGGACAGCGGCGAGAGGCCCTTCCCCGCACACGTCCTGGAGGATGGCTAGAAAAGGCTCCACCAATCCGACCAGTGAGTGCCTTTGTAAGGGAGAGTGGGAGGAGGCTCCGGGCACACTATAAAAGGTGAGGGTTGGTATTGTAGAGACTGCATCAGAGGAGGGGCACCCCACTGAAGGGAAAATTGCTATATTGATCCCTTAGAGACTATACAGCAGAGGCATCCCACTGAAGGGAAAGTTAACACTGTAGTAGATTTGTCAGTAAGAGCCCCACAGTGAAGGGGATTTATTGCAGCACCTGCTAATTCCACCTTTGCCCAGCAGACAGTGACACTTAGCAATCAGAACAATGAGACAAGCTGAGTGAATAAAATCAACAGAGGATTTTCACATATTATGAATATCCTTATTCAGCAAAGGGTTATAGTTTGTGACAACGCGAGAGATAGACTTACCGCTGCAGTGGCACTGATGCAGTAGTAGATAAGGAGCTTCCATTAGCTCTTCGGGGTGCGTTAACCACACACAGAAAGTCTTCTTCTGCACGTAGGAGTCAGCTAAATTTGACAGATAATTATCGTCAGTCTTACAGAACCATCTAAGGAAGGACAGCGCAGTATAATTCAACAGAGTTCACTAAAGGAAAGGTTTTCTCTATTTAACTCCCCAAAAGATACAGTTGAGATAGGGGTCTCGCCATATGCATGGTTAATTCTAGCGGTACCGCACTGTTGAGATTATTGGAAGTTGAGGACTTCATGTGCACCAACGGTATGGCCATTAGAAACTGCGCAGCGTAGACTTTGAGGGCAAAGGTAATCTTATTCGATATAGGGACTCAACTAGAAACAAGAGTACTCCGTTTCAGAGTCTGTTGTATTTATGATTGCTGTCGTTCAGTGGCTACAATTCATTATATTCAATTGAGTCTACTGATATTGATACTTTCGTTGCATATAATAGAAGAAATGTTTTAACCCTTCAAGACGGAAAACAACGGAGATCTTCAGTTGCCGAGAAATAAAATTTATTTATTTCTTTGTTGTGTAATTACCTATTGAAATATATTGTTGTATTCTTGAGTTAATTGAGGTTAGTGTGATGTAATATTCCTAAGGACTTCTTAGAACGCTAGTGATCATAGAGAATAAAGTGAAGTGTTCTTGATAAAAAGTAAACTTACTCTTGTCTGGGGTGCTTTAAGAATACTCTCTTCTCTGCAAAGGACCGGACAACTGCGACTAGAAGGTACGATTACCAAGTCATACAGTTTACTTATGTGGCACTATCCTGTGGTGTTCCCACTGCAGCACAGGCCCATGCCTAGCAACACAGCACTGCATAGGTTAACAATCCCCTAACTTTTAGTGATGTCAGCAGGAGCTGACATGGGGGGCACTAGGACCCAGGGGAGTCAAGTCTAGAATCAGAGGAGCCCAACTGTCACAGCCAGAGAGCTGGAAGAAAAGTACCCTGCGATTGGCTGACCCCATGACCTTTACAGAGCGGGAAGCTGAGGAGGCAGGGTTACTGCTCTGAGGAGAGTGTGTGAGGCTGCAGTGTGGAGAGTTGTCGTCCAGAGAGCCCTAAAAGGGGTGACCAGCGGCGAAAGGTGAGCGGTCGCAAGTGGAGCCGTCTGCGCCCGACAACTGAGTGAGACGCTAGGGAAGGAAGCGTCGCAGCTGCTGAGAGAGAAGTGCTGACAGGAATCATATCAGCGTGTGAGCCGCAAGTGAAGCAGCATGGAGTCTCTGTCATCACAGCTGGGAAGCACTGAAGAGGCTGCCTGACAGTGAGAGGATGGAGTGCAGCTGCGGGGAACAGTGAGTAACCTTGCCCCTTCACATTGTGTCTGTGACAGTGCCTCAGCACAGCCAGCCATACCCCAGTGACAGTGCCTCAGCACAGCCAGCCATACCCCAGTGACAGCCAGGACCCCTTTTTGTATCATCCTCCAGTCAGCCCTGTATAAGTCTGTCAGCACAGCCTAAGACCCCTGTCACCCATCACCTGAGGCTGCCAGGGTCAGACAGACAGTTAGAGGTGTTGTCAGTCAGTGAGGCCATTTCAGCAGCAGCTCAGTGTGGCAGCCAGCCAACCCTTGCCAACTCAGCCAGGCGCTTCCCTCATGCAGCAATATTCCCATTTGTTACTACAGACAGAGAGGGGAAGAGCCCTGAGATATATGACATCTATCAGCCAACCAGTACTGCAGCAGCACAGCCGTGTCCGACAGGCAGAGCCCAGGCAGAGGATGTGATGCTTTTAATCTGCGCAAGGTCACCCGGGGACAGCGACAGTGTTGCGTTCAAGGAACAAGGAAAAGAGGTTACTGCCTATTAGGAGTTACCTTAAAGAGGGTGATATTAGTTAGCACTAGTACCGACAGAACCAGCCCGTGCGAACAGTATTGATCCCCCCTTACCCTAGATAGTGAGTGGCTATCTGACAGAATTGCATCCAGTTATTTTAGTCCGTATTTACCTCAGGATTTGTACTGAAAGCCTTCCTATAAGATATCTGAGATAATATACAAAACTCAGTTATTAGTCACTGCCGGATTGTACTCCTACACCCTCTAGTGGACACTTGAGATACTGTAAGGAACACTACGGTTAATAGTAATTCTACAGCAACTGTGTGGACACTTGGGACACTAATTTGGACACCGTTCCTGGTTACTTGCTGCCAGTCAATTGGTAGACATTTAAGGTTATGGTTAATAGTGACGTAATAGTATACGATAAATAATTTGTGAGAAGTTCATTTACGAGTATATTGAAGAAATACTTGCAATTGTGAGTTCTCCTAAAAGCCGCGAATTTGTTATATGTAACTAAAATGTTTAATGCTTGACTATATTACCTGTGATACCATATGATCTCGAACTGCTGATCTGCATATTGATCTGTTCCTATATATAGTGACATTGCTTAATTTCAATTCTACCCTACTAAACAGTTTAACACAATAGTAGTGACACCTTATTGGTGATAATAAAATACCAGTCACTGTCCAAAAGTGTGGTGACTTGTTTGTCTGGGGTCTATTTGGGGGTCCTCATCCTTCTGCTGGGTATCCAGAGGTGACAAGAAAGCAAAGTCCAAGAAGACTGGTACTGACATCATCAGGGGAAATTAAGGTACGAAACACCGCCACTTCACCACCCGGTGGCTTGTGACACTTACTCTTACTATTACTCTTACAAAAAGGTCTCTTATTGATAGCGCATTTAAGTTACATACTTATACAGCAGCACTGGACATATGGCAGCAGAGGACACAACCACTGTGACTGGACAGATGCAGCACAAGACACGGACACTGAGGATGGAGACACATCTCTCTACACTCTCCAATGTCGGAGTGAAAATGGCGGTGACGCGCGGCTCCTTATATGGAACCAAAATTCCGCGAGAATCCGACAGCGGGATAATGACGTTTTGCCTCGTTCTGGTTTCCGAGTCATGCGGGAAAACCCGAGCCTGACTCGGATCTTGGCTCGGGTGGTGAAGTCCGGTAGGGTTCGGTTCTCTGAGAACCGAACCCGCTCATCTCTATTAAGTTGTAAGACTAGCATTGTAGATTTAATTGTGACACCTCTAACTAGTCTAGAAACTAAACATGAAATCTGGAAACTAAACATGAAATGTATAAAATAAAACATTAATAGTGGCATGAAGGTAAGAGTCTACATAAATACCCTATAACCCCAACATCACAATCATCATTGATGACTGTTTAGGTGTATTTTGACTTTTTCCTTTATCCTCTTGTTTCCCCTATCTATTGTATCGATGCGACCTGGCACCTGTTCACTGCATAAACAGAGGTGGCACTTGGAGATCATCTGATCTTAAAACACCGCCTACACACGCTTCGGTGGTGATTTCACCAACCTGGCATATTGCCAGATCGGGCTGCATCCGGGAAGGAGCCATATACAAATAATGGGTGTGACAAGGCATTTAGATATAAAAGCAGTAAAAGTGTCACATATAGGGTGAGGAAGTGGCGTTATGGGATGATCCTGTGAAGAATCTAGGGCCTGATTCAGTGGAGTACAGTGCATCCAGAAAGTACTGTATTCACAGTGCTTCACTTTTTCCACATTTTATATTACAGCCTTATTCCAAATGGAATAAATTTATTTTTCCCCTCAAAATTCTACACACAATGGGGGTCATTCCGACCAGTTCGCACGCAGCGGTTTGTCGCTGCGGTGCGAACGGGTCCGGAATGTGCATGCACAGCGTGCGTACTGCGCACACGCACTGTTGCCCGGCGACAGGGGTCTGTGAATACTTATGTACATGTGATTTCTTCGTTTTTTACTTGTAATAAATTAGCAAAACTCACAAAAACCTTTTTTTCACATTGTCATTATGTGGTATTGGGGGTCATTCCGACCCGTTCGCTCACTGCATTTTCACGCAGCAGAGCGAACGGGTCCCTGCTGCACATGCACCTTTGTGTGCCTGCACATGCGGTACGGCCGACGGCCGTAGCAGGGCAGTGATCGCCTCTGCTTGATTGACAGGCAGAGGCGATCAATGGGCGGGAGGTGGTGAAACGGCGGCGTTTGGCCGCTGTTTCATAGGCGCGGTCCGGCCAACGCAGGCGTGGATGGACCGAATGGGGGGCGGGCCGCAGCGGCTGCAGGACGTCATACGCAGCCGCTGCGGGCCAGGGAGCGAGGAGTAGCTACTCCTGAAGTGCAAAGGCATCGCCCCCCTTGCCACTACTGCGAGGGGGGGCCGGACTGACATGCGGGGTGGGCTAGCCCCGTGCTGGGCGTCCCCCCGCATGTCAGTAAAGTTGATCGTAGCTGTGCAAAATTTTGCACAGCTACGATCAACTCGGAATAACCCCCATTGTGTGTAGAATTTTGAGTGAAAAAATTAATTTATTCCAATTTGAAATAAGGCTGTAACATAACAATGTGGAAAAAGTGAAGCGCTGTGAATACTTTCCGGATGCACTCTGTCTATAATGGGTGCAGTGTGTGCAGTGTAGACAGGTCACCAGGTCCAGGGAGCCCACACCACACACCCTGCACCCATATTTTCAATACTTGCCTCTCCGAGTCTCCCATCAGCAGCATCTCCTCTCCACAAATCACCGTGAAAATGGTGCTGCGGACATTTTCCCGACATTTTGCACATGCGCGTAAAGAAATCTTCAGGAAAATGTCTGCCGCGCCAATACCCCAGGGTTCTGCGCATGCGCAATATACTGTTTGCCCCCTAGTGCTCAGACTATTGTGCTGCCGGCTAAAGAGGAGTGGGCCCGGGCGGAGGAGGAGGATGCCGATGGGCCTCCTCCACTGTTAATATGCCCCATGCCTGATTCATGTTTGTAAATAAAGCATAAAAGTAAGTAACTTTGTGGGTGGGATGTAATAAAGTATGAGTTTGGCGGATGTGCAGGATGGCGGCTGAACTTGGACATTTTTTTAAAGGGGCAATCATGTATCATGTAAAAGGCATGGTTTCAACCTTGTATATGATTGCCCCTAAAAAAAAAATTTCCAAGTTCAGCTGTCATCCAGGATAGCCGCTGATAAAGCTAATTATTTATCTTATAACATTCACTATATACTGGTAAGAGACTCAGTACGCAATGGGCATACGGGGTACCGTAAGGGTACGCACTTAGCGTAGCAGACGCTAGGCCGTGGTCGAGATGCACGAGCGGCACGTTCGCTCACGGCTTACGCTGGGTATCGAGCACGCTATAGGCGGTCCGAGTACCGTAATGCTACGCTACTAGCGTAGCGGACGCTGTGCCCACAAGAGGAACACGAGCGGCGCAGACGCTCACAGGATGACACACAGTAAATCTTGTATGCAACACAATGTAACGCTGATTAACCTCCGTTGTATAAAAGCCGCTTGAGCGATTGAGACGCTCCGAATACCCTTAGCAATGTAATGATAAACACACAATACCTTGTAAGGTTCCAAAACCTTTATCTAGATGATTTTAGTATATAAAAGGGGAAAACAGTTACAGCTTATACACTACAGCACTAACATAACACACCTAAACAGAATAACTGAACTTATACAATATACAACAGCGTAACAATAACAGAGAGAGAGAGAGAGTATGGCAAATACAAACAGAGAATAAGTTGGTTACAGAGAATAACTTACACACTGGGGAATGATCGCTGCGCAGTCCTGGTACCAGCTCTCTAGTTAGTTAATGATGAAAACCGTTGTGGAGAGTAGACTGAGCTGGCCCAGACTGGCTGTCTTATATACACTACATACAGTACACTACAAAGGGGCATACAATCTCAGTGTTCATTGGACACAGGAATCTGTCTTCACATTATAACAAAAGGTCATAGGTTGATTCAAACAGGTGGGCTGTGACTATTTCATACTGCTCAGGTGGGAGGGAATCTCAGGATTCCCGCCGCATGGATAATGAATTGCAAATACAGTAAATGTCCATAAACTTCTTATAACCATAACTATTCGCAGCAGCGATTAATCTCTTTCAAACCAACACCGGAATGTTACTAATAATATACTCTACCGTTGCATACTAAACACCACTGCTCAAAACCTGTCTGACCCTTCGTATCATGTAAAGAGGGATCTCTCTGTCCATGAACCAGTTACATTAAACAAACTTACTGATATTATTAAGGATACCATAACCTATAAAATACACTATTTGGATTAATTATGTAATGATCGAGTCGCCCGCCAGACGCACACAAACTCTACCGTAAATGCACATACCACGCGCCTGAGCGCATGACCGTGGAGGCGCCGTCACGCAACTGCGAATATGCGCACGCACGGGAGAGAATGTGCACGTGCAGCGGGCAAGCGCATGGGGTTAGTACAAGGCATGAGAATAACGATATTTTTCGACTTTGACAGTCCACCCTTTGGCAGTCACCAATAACTGCCACTTCCTAAAGAAAACAGAAAAATATATGTCATCATGTAAACACCGTAAATGCACATACCACGCGCCTGAGCGCATGACCGTGGAGGCGCCGTCACGCAACTGCGAATATGCGCACGCACGGGAGAGAATGTGCACGTGCAGCGGGCAAGCGCATGGGGTTAGTACAAGGCATGAGAATAACGATATTTTTCGACTTTGACAGTCCACCCTTTGGCAGTCACCAATAACTGCCACTTCCTAAAGAAAACAGAAAAATATATGTCATCATGTAAACACCTTTTTATGATTGGGTAAGGGAGGAGAGGAGAAGATGGGAAAAGTATGACCTAGTGAGACAGTACAAGCATGTGTGTATGAGATCCATGTTTGAGGGGTCATGTATCATCGTGCCGTATGTGTTCTAAATCAAGCTTCGAGGTATTGCGAAGTATACATTTAAATCCTTCTTATCCCATATCAAGGGTCTGTGGATGGGCTGTCAAACTCTACCGAGCTCTTTTCGGCTTTTGGTTGCAACAAATGGGGGAGCACATTTAGTTGATGATACATGAAGGGGGGGAACATGTGAATGCTAATATGTGAGAATCACCTGTCGACTATGTTAGTTACTACCTGGAGGTTGTAGAGATGAAGATAAGAAACAATTGTTATAAATGCAGTCGTAAACTATGTGAGTTTAAATAAACAGTCACCGATTGAGGTCTTGTCTGATGTACATGTTGTCTGATGTCTCTCAGTGCTTTTGCTATAAATAGCGAGCAAAAGCTGTTCCATTGTCCATAAAATTACAGTCTCTAAAGTATTGGGCTTTCGTAAAAAGTTAAAGTCACTAGGGATATTGGGGGTCTGTGGCATAGCTCATCAATGGTCTGTATAAAAGAGGTTGTCAAATTCTTCTTCCAAGCGGATGTCTTTGTACCTTGGAGGAAAACAAAGGAGAAACGGGTGAAAGAAACGGACCGTGGAATCACATTTTCATCACAACATTGTCTCTATCGTTGGGTCATAAATCAAATTAGTTGTTATTACAGTGTCCTCGCTCCTCAGGCTCATCACTCTAGTACTACCTTTACACTTCGTTAAAGCCCGAACGCATCTAAATATCAGACCAACCAATATGACGACTCCCAGAATACACAAGATAAATTTCCCTATGTCCATTATAATACCTTGGGTCCATTCTCCTAAACCAGAGAACCAATTTCGTGGGTTCAACCATGGTACCCAACTGGTCAGCTCATTACTCACAGCAGCGAGAGTGAGATTATGTCTCCTTCGGAACTCCCACTTTAATTGTAAAATGTCATCCATCTTTTGGTCTATGACCTCGACCGGGTCCTCCGTGCTGTTTGTAATGTACGTGCAGCACTTTATTCCATACTGAGTTGCTAGGGTAACACAATACCCGCCTGTCACTGCTGTGAGATAATTGAGAATCATCCTATGCTGAACCAGCTCTGTTTTGTAGGCTTGTAACTCTTTCCCAGTGTACCTGAACGTGTCGTCATACATTTCGGTGATATTGTCTAACAAGTTTGCTAGCGCAGATATATATTTATAATTTATCACTCCTCTGGCGGTACGAGTGATATCTAACGCGAGTAAGAATTGAATCCTGGTGGATTCATGGATCAGATCAGAGGCCGGATGCTCTGTCCTCTCAATCAGGTGCCGTTTAACGACGTGCTCGTAATGAGTGTGAGTATAAGGAGCTTGGGCACCGCGGTGAATGTCTTTCATTTTGATATGGGATACAGTCATTACTTCAGGCAGTACCTTTCCAATGTAACACAATCCCTCTGAGTTTGGGGCAAGCCACTTATACGCCTTTCTCCCGCATATGAAATATGCATCATCGGGGAGAACATATGGGACGGAGTATGACATAACCATGTTGCAAATTTTCCATGTGAAATCTCCTAATCCTAACTCTCCCATCTGTCTAGTACACGTATCAGGTTGTACGATATGTGCACAGTATCCTGGTGATACTTCTCCAACTCGCATGGTCCTACTTCCTAGAGTGTACCTATACCGGAAATATTTTCCACTGTCGGCTATCTGGCGTATAAGCTCTGTTTCTATGGGCATTCTATCGGCTCTATATGAAAATGTCATGGTTTGATTACTCCATGACACTTCCCAATTTCCCGGCTTTCAGGGATTGGAAATGTTAAAGCATACTAACGACCTATCCACATGATACTGGTGGAGCTTCAAACTAGGAGGACTAGAGATATTAAACCTCTTGTCCACCGGCCTCCCACCACTTAGCTCAAGTACCTCTCCTACAGTTAAAGGGAATGGTACTAGTCCTGATTTGCTATGACCTTGAGGTACTTGAGAGCATACCCAACAGTCTGTCTGGTTTAACACTTTACCCACTAAGGAGTGATAGTCACCCAATGGATGCCGGTCCATGTGGACATTAAAACTGGACTGACATTTCTCGATGCACCCATCCTCAACTATATTGTCACAATGCCTACAGATGCAGTTCTCTTCAGCTAACAATCCTTCGCAATTCCTTCTATTGTCAATGCTACCAGATCGTTTTCTGATACTCGCCTTTACTCGGTGATTATGTTGCTCTTGGAAAACTACGCCTCCATCCTGGTCATCAGAACCCATTCCAGATCCTTTCTCGACCTCCATGGTACTCTCACCGAAACAGACTGCTCTGGTCAACATCATGGTCAACAGGAAAATCTGGATCACAGTCTCTTGGGACAAGTCCATCTTATAGGAGGAAAAGGAGAAAAATAAGAAGGGGGAAGGAGAATAGGAGGGAGATGGGAACTGGAGAAAATAACAAAAGGGAAAAAGAAATCTGGCTCGACAAACGCCTCCGGTCTTATTATTCTCAGCGCTCAGGTGTCGTCTGAACCTTCCCGGAACAGACACTCTAGTGATACAACCTCTACCGTCTGTTCTTTATCACGGGACCTCTCTTGGTCAGCAACCTTTTTACAATGAGACGAATGGACCCAAGTCTCTCTCTCGGCAACCTTCAATGCTGTCGTGCTGGTCAATAAGACTTGATATGGTCCTTCCCATCTGTCAATAAGGCAACCTGAGAGTAGAAAATTCCGTATCATTACATAATCTCCAGGTTAAATGTCATGACAATTACTGTCTGGCAAATCAGGAATCACCAACTTTAGATTATCATTCTGATTCCTCAATTGCTTACTCATTTTTACCAAATACTTTACAGTTACTTCATTGTTACATTTCAAATCATCCTGGGGGTTAATCATAACATGGGGTTGTCGACCAAACAGAATTTCAAAAGGAGACAGATTAAGAGGGGACCTGGGAGTGGTTCTGATGCTGTATAATACGATTGGCAAAGCTTCGGGCCACAACAATCCTGTTTCAGCCATTACCTTGCTTAATTTGTTTTTAATAGTGCTGTTTACTCTTTCCACTTTCGCACTCGCCTGGGGGCGGTACGGAGTGTGTAGCTTACTATTAATTCTCATCAACTTACACATTGCTTGAAAAACTTCACCTGTAAAATGGGTACCCCTATCACTCTCAATGATTCTAGGGATACCGTACCTACACACAAATTCCTGCACAATTTTCTTTGCAGTAAACACAGCGGTATTTGTGGCCGCGGGAAATGCTTCAACCCAATTTGAGAACACGTCAATACAAACCAATACATATTTTAAATTTCTACAAGGTGGCAATTGTATGAAATCAATTTGTATTACCTGGAAAGGACCATCTGTAGGAGGGATATGGGATGGCTCTGTTGGTATTGCCTTTCCGATATTCTTCCTCAAGCAGGTGAGACATGTCATCGCTCTTTTACCCGCATGGGAAGAAAAACCTGGGGCGCACCAATAAGCTCTTACCAACTTACACATTCCTTCTTTGCCTAGATGAGTCAGCCCATGTGCCGCTTCCGCTAGACTTGGAAGGTATGCTCTGGGTGCCACTGGCTTACCCTGTCCATCTGTCCAGAGTCCTGAGGACTCCTGGCCATATCCTTTTGACCTCCAAACTGCCTTTTCTTGTGGTGAACACAAATTTTGCATTTCATATAAGTTCTGTGTGTTTACAGTATTAAATACCATCAATTGTGTGCTGTCTGTCTGTATGGGGGTACTGGCTGCTGATTTAGCAGCTTCGTCTGCTCGGCTGTTACCAAGTGATACCGGGTCTTGGCTATACGTGTGAGCTTTACACTTGATAACAGCCACTCTGTCGGGTTACTGTATCGCTGTTAGAAGTCTTTTGATGTGGGCTGCATGTGCTACGGGTGTGCCAGCTGCCGTCATGAAATTTCTGAGGCGCCATAGGGCCCCGAAATCATGGACTACTCCGAAGGCGTACCTAGAATCTGTGTAGATATTGGCTGACTTGCCTTTAGCCAATTCGCATGCTCTGGTTAGGGCAACCAGTTCAGCAACTTGTGCTGAGTGTGGTGGGCCTAGGGGTTCCGCTTCTATGGTACCTTGGTCATCTACGACTGCGTATCCAGTACACAAGTCTCCCGAGTCCGTCTGTCTGTGACAACTGCCGTCAGTGTAGAAAGTAAAATCTACATCTTCCAGTGGGTTGTCACTGATGTCAGGCCTTGCCATGAAATTTTGGGTCAAACATTCCATACAATCATGTGTGTCATTTTCCTTACTAAATCCTCCTTCACCATCACTCTCATCCTCCACCCTTTGTGCCTGTCCAGGCACACCTGGGAGATATGTTGCAGGATTTAATGCACTGCATCTCCTTATGGTGATGTTTACGGGGGCCATCAACGCCAATTCCCATCTTGTAAACCGCGCTGATGAGACGTGTCTGGTTTGGGCAGAATTTAGTAAAGCTGACACTGCATGTGGTGTATGAATTGTGAGGTTGTGTCCTAGCACTACATCTTCGCTTTTACTTACTAGCAATGCTATTGCTGCAACACTTCGCAAGCATGTGGGGAGGGATCGCGCTACCGTGTCTAGCTGAGCGCTATAGTAGGCTACCGGCCTGCTGGCATCACCATGCTTCTGGGTTAAGACTCCTGCCGCGCACCCAGCACTCTCTGTTCCATACAGCTCAAAGGGTTTTCCATAATCTGGCATGCCTAATGCTGGTGCCTGCGTTAGGCACTGTTTAAGTCTCTCAAATGCCATCTCAGACTCGTCTGTGTGCAAAATCCGATCAGGTTTGTTTGAGGAGACCATCTCCTGCAAAGGCAGGGCCAGTATTGAAAACCCTGGGATCCAGTTACGGCAATACCCACACATTCCTAAAAACGTTCTAATCTGTTGCTGGGTTTGTGGCAGGGTCATGTCACGAATTGCTTGAATTCTATCAGCGGTGAGGTGTCTCAGTCCTTGTGTCAGACAGTGTCCCAAATATTTTACCTTGGTCTGGCATAATTGTAACTTGTCTTTGGAAACCTTGTGTCCGGTGTCTGAAAGATGAAACTGTTATGCACACCAATGCCAGCAGGAATGTACTGGTGTCTGAACGGTGAGGGATGCAAAACAAATGAACTCACAGACAGACTGGGGAATATAAAAACACTCCTAATGCAGTGCCTAATGTATATAAAAATGTAAATAAAAAATAGATAAAAATAAAAAACTACTGAGACACTGCGCTTGCCATGACCACTATGTATGAATGGAAAAACAGACTAAAACAACAAAAATGGCTGCGCTGTGTGTCAGTAGTAAAGTAAAAAGAGAGCAAACGTGTACTGTATAAATGAATAATTTAATAGAAATTACATAAGTTTAAGAACTATAAACAAAAAGATAATATGAACACACCTGTACTGTCTCAAGGATATTATACTGATAGTTGAGAAAATATGTGTTTAAAAGAGAAGTTCCGATTCTACAGTTCAGAGAGAAATTTCATTCAAGTGCAATTCCCAAAAATGGTTATCTCACATAACGTCACCAGGCAAGTTGTTGAAAGTGTATGATACCTCTCCGAATGGGCTGGTAAAGAATTAGCCGGGCGTCCCCAGCTAAAACGATCCTGCTTTGCCCAGAGTGCTGCACAGCGGAGGGAAAATCTGCAAACTGCCTGATGATGATCACTCAGCGCAGCCATTTTTGTTGTTTTAGACTGGGGAATATGACATTACATACACAGAAGGTGACAGGGTAACAAAATAAACACAAAGTGAGCAGAGAAGCCCAAAGGCTAAGAAACTGGGTGTCTCCCTAGTATTAGGAATGCTCAGATGGAAAGAAGCGAGATGTAGTGATTTAATACGTAGAGAACCCGAAATGCTGTTGCTAAGGGCAACAGCAAAACCCTAAAGGGTTACCAACGGGTGTGGCAGTAAACTCCTTGGTCAGAGATGGAATAATAGACACAAGGAGAGTCTCCACAATCCTAGTCCTCACTTGCAGTGCACTGGTTCAGCTTACTGCCACTAAACTGACACCTGAACACCTTGCACAGTGAGAAAGGATTTTGGCAGGCAAGTCTGAGAATACAGCCGCAAACTTGCTAGGTTCACAGAGTAGCAAAAGAACCCCAGCAGGTTAAACGACTGACTCCAGTCTTACTGCTAGGTCTGGATTGGCAGAGTGTAATACCAAATCCCAAGGCCTATTTGCAGTAAGCAACAAACAAATACAAAGTTTACACAGTACTAGCTAGCTTTCAGGAACTGACTAACCAACAAAGATTCAGCAGCATCTGCCTAACCTTAGAAGAGGGTTTATATAGCAGGTGCTTTCCACGCCCCACTCAGACCTCACAGACTGTGAGCACAAAAACCAGCACCGGATCCCCTGCCGTGCACAGAGCCTGTAACCACTGCACAGCAAAAGACCTGAACCGGAGTATCAGCTACGCTCAGGTTACTCCGCTAGCACTTGTCTCCCGGTTGCCATGACGACGTGGCAGCACAGAGCAGGAGACCCTAACAGTACCCCCCTCTGATGAGGGGTCAAAGAACCCCTACCACCGGGTTTATCGGGGAACTGCGAGAAGAAAGAGCGTAACAGTCTGGGGGCATGAAGATCACAACTGCGCACCCACGACCGCTCCTCCGGGCCATACCCCTTCCAGTGCACCAAAAATGACAGCCGACCCCGAACCATCTTGGAGTCAAGAATCCTTTCAACAACAAACTCCCTCTGGCCACGTATCAGAAGAGGGGAAGGTCTTCCACTGGAAGAAGGATTACTAATCGCCCGTTTTAAAAGGGAACAATTAAATGTTTTATTGATACCCAAAGAACGGGGTAGATCTAACTGAAATGCCACCGGATTGATAACCCTAGTGATCTTATAAGGACCGATGAACCGGGGGCCTAACTTATGAGATGGCTTTCTCAACTTCAAATTCTTGGTAGACAACCAGACGAAGTCTCCTAATTTGAAGCTGCAGGGTCTTTTCCGCTTATCAAAAACCCTTTTGGTCACTAATGACACAGACACAAGGGCTTTCTTCACTTTCCTCCAAATACCTCTAAGGACCGAAACCACAGAGGAACCACCAGGCGTGGAATCCAGGGGGTCAAAAGAATTGGCCTTAGGATGATGCCCATACACACAAAGGAAGGGAGAGATCCCTGTAGCAGAGTGAGCCGCGTTGTTATAGGCAAACTCCGCCATGGACAGGTGAGCCACCCAGTCAGTCTGACACTTGGAGACATAACACCTGAGGAACTGCTCCAAGGACTGGTTCACCCTTTCAGTCTGCCCATTAGACTGCGGATGGTAGCCTGACGACAAGCTGACAGAAATCTGAAGATCGGAACAAAATGCCCTCCAGAATTTGGCCACAAACTGGGATCCGCGGTCAGAGACCACATCAAGTGGCAACCCGTGGAGGCGCACAACATGCAGCATAAATAATTCAGACAGGCGTCTGGCCGATGGCAGCCCAACCAATGGAACGAAGTGCACCATCTTCGAAAACCTGTCAACGACAACCCAGATGGCTGTCATCCCCGAGGATTTGGGCAAGTCCACCACAAAATCCATTGAAATGTGGGTCCATGGCTTAGATGGAATAGAGAGTGGATGTAATGGGCCAACAGGAACCCCTCTAGGAGTCTTATTTCGGGCACAGATGTCACATGCCCGAACCCACTGATCCACATCCCTAGCCACCGAGGGCCACCACACCACACTGCCCTAGATAGCAACTCCCGAGTTCTGGCAATACCCGGGTGACCTGCCGACTTCTTGGCATGGAATTCCAGGAACACCCGCTGTCTTAACCTAGGAGGCACAAACAAAAGACCTACCGGAAGGTCTGGAGGAGCCTGCTCCTGTGCTCTAAGGACTAATGACAAGAGATCCTGGGTAATGCCCACTTGATGGGGACACAATGGGCAATGGCTCCTCGGTGGTCTCCTGGATTGGAGCAAAACTCCGCGAGAGCGCATCAGCCTTGATGTTTTTTGACCCAGGGCGATATGTTATCAAAAAATTAAAGCGAGCGAAAAACAAAGCCCATCGTGCCTGCCTGGCATTGAGGCGCTTCGCTGACTCTAAATATGCCAAATTCTTATGGTCGGTGAGAATTGAGACCACAAACTTAGCCCCCTCAAGCCAGTGTCTCCACTCCTCGAGTGCATCCTTAATAGCCAACAATTCCCGGTTACCCACGTCATAATTCATCTCGGCAGGCGAAAATTTACGGGAAAAGTAAGCACAGGGATGAAGGCGATTATCAGACACCCCCATCTGAGAGAGCACTGCCCCAATACCCATCTCAGAGGCATCCACCTCCACCACAAAAGGACGCTCTGGATCTGGGTGTCGCAGCACCTTGGCCGAGACAAATGCCCTTTTGAGACGGGCAAAAGCCGCTTTGGCCTCACAAGACCAGTGAGCAACATCCGCCCCTTTCTTAGTGAGTGCCACCAAGGGCGCCACTATAGACGAAAATCCAGCGATAAATCGTCTATAAAAATTTGCAAAGTCCAGAAAACGCTGAAGCGCCTTCAAACTAGTGGGCTGCACCCAATCCAGGACTGCCTGTACCTTGGAACCCTCCATTTGGAAACCTTCTGGGGAGATAATATATCCTAGAAATGCGATTTGCTGAACTTCAAATTCGCACTTCTCCAGCTTCGCCCCAAGCCGGTGGTCTCTGAGTTTCTGGAGGACTAAGCGTACATGCTTCCGATGTTCCTCCAGGGAATGGGAGAAGATTAGGATGTCATCTAAGTATACAACTAAGAATCTATCCAAATATTCCCTGAGCACATCGTTCATGAAGTCCTGGAATACTGCCGGGGCATTACAGAGCCCAAAAGGCATCACCAAATATTCATAATGCCCTAAGTGGGTATTAAAGGCAGTCTTCCATTCATCCCCCTCTCTTATTCGGATTAGATTGTACGCACCGCGTAGGTCAATCTTAGAAAAAATGGTGGCAGTACGAAGCTGGTCAAACAAGACCGAAATGAGAGGCAGTGGGTATGAGTTTTTAATCGTGATACGGTTCAATTCCCTGAAGTCGATGCAGGGTCGCAACGAACCATCCTTTTTACCCACGAAGAAGAACCCCGACCCAACTGGAGACTGTGAAGGTCTGATAAATCCCTTAGCCAAGTTCTCCTGAATGTACTCTGCCATAGCCTGAGTCTCAGGACGTGACAGGGAGTACAACCTGCTCTTGGGAAGCTTAACATTCGGCAACAAATCAATGGCACAGTCATAGGGGCGATGGGGAGGTAGTACCTCTGCAACTCTTTTGGAGAACACGTCCGCAAAATCTGCATAACTTCCTGGCAATCCTGGCAAAATTAGCTGCGAAAGCCTGACTGGAAGGCTCAAGCAACTCCTGAAACAATCAGTACCCCAACTAAGAATCTCCCCAGAGACCCAGTCAAATTGAGGATTGTGGGCCCTTAACCAGGGTAACCCCAACACCAATGGGGCAAAAGTACAGACAGTCACATAAAAGGACAATTTTTCAGAGTGTGTGGCTCCAATAAACAAAGAAATCTGGCTAGTGCAAGAGGTAATTTTACCCTGGGATAATGGTTCCCCGTTTAACCCACAAATCTCAATTTCCGATGCCAAGGGTACTAAGGGAACAGAGTGTTTCAGGGCGAATTGGCGGTCCATAAAAACCCCGTCGGCCCCACTGTCCACAAAGGCCTCAGTCTTGACAGTTTGACCAAGGATCTTCAAGGTCACCGGAATGATAAGTCTTCTTGGGAAATTCCGACTTCTGACCTGACAGGATATTTCCCATCACCCTCAGGCCCTGAAGTTTTCCGGCTTTTCTGGGCATGATACTACCACATGACCTTTATTCCCACAGTACAAACATAACCCCTGCTGTCTCCTCCGCGTCTTCTCACGCGAGGAGAGGCGGGTAGCCCCAATCTGCATAGGCTCCTCGGAAAATTCCTCAGAGTCTGAGGTTCCCTTGGGAAAGAAGGAAACCTCGGTCTCCCTTTCAAGCCTGCGCTCTCTCAGCCGTCTATCCACCCGAATGGATAACTGCATGAGCTGATCCAAGCTATCAGGCAAGGGATATTGTACCAGTTGGTCTTTTAACTGGTTAGAAAGACCTCTTCGGTACTGGTGTCTCAGGGCTGGGTCATTCCACTGGGTATCATGGGCCAACTTCCGAAACTCCGTACAATAAACCTCAACTGGCCTTCGCCCTTGCTTAAGGATCGAAATCTGAGCCTCGGCTGAGGCCGTCTTGTCAGGGTCATCATACAACATGCCCAGTGCCGTAAAAAAAGCATCAACACTTTTAAGCGACGGACAGTCAGGCTGCAACCCATATGCCCAGACCTGTGGGTCTCCTTGTAGCAAGGAAATCACTATGCCCACCCGCTGAATCTCCGACCCAGAAGACTGAGGCCTAAGCTGGAAATATAGCTTGCAGCTCTCCTTGAAACAAAAGAACTGCGAGCGATCTCCAGAAAAACGATCCGGGAGATTTACTTTCGGCTCCTTAACCCCTGAAGGTACTGCTGCTGCGGGAGCTCCGCCAGCGGCCTGCGAGGTGTGCATTTTAATGGACAAATCATTAAATTGTCGAGTCAGGACCTGCACCTGATCGACAACCTGTTGCAAAGTATTTTGTGGGGTATGCTCCATATTCCCACAAAATTTCAACAGGAGTATTAGGCTGCTGAATATGTTATGCACACCAGTGCCAGCAGGAATGTACTGGTGTCTGAACGGTGAGGGATGCAAAACAAATGAACTCACAGACAGACTGGGGAATATGACATTACATACACAGAAGGTGACAGGGTAACAAAATAAACACAAAGTGAACAGAGAAGCCCAAAGGCTAAGAAACTGGGTGTCTCCCTAGTATTAGGAATGCTCAGATGGAAAGAAGCGAGATGTAGTGATTTAATACGTAGAGAACCCGAAATGCTGTTGCTAAGGGCAACAGCAAAACCCTAAAGGGTTACCAATGGGTGTGGCAGTAAACTCCTTGGTCAGAGATGGAATAATAGACACAAGGAGAGTCTCCACAATCCTAGTCCTCACTTGCAGTGCACTGGTTCAGCTTACTGCCACTAAACTGACACCTGAACACCTTGCACAGTGAGAGAGGATTTTGGCAGGCAAGTCTGAGAATACAGCCGCAAACTTGCTAGGTTCACAGAGTAGCAAAAGAACCCCAGCAGGTTAAACGACTGACCCCAGTCTTACTGCTAGGTCTGGATTGGCAGAGTGTAATACCAAATCCCAAGGCCTATTTGCAGTAAGCAACAAACAAATACAACGTTTACACAGTACTAGCTAGCTTTCAGGAACTGACTAACCAACAAAGATTCAGCAGCATCTGCCTAACCTGAGAAGAGGGTTTATATAGCAGGTGCTGTCCACGCCCCACTCAGACCTCACAGACTGTGAGCACAAAAACCAGCACCGGATCCCCTGCCGTGCACAGAGCCTGTAACCACTGCACAGCAAAAGACCCGAACCGGAGTATCAGCTACGCTCAGGTTACTCCGCTAGCACTTGTCTCCCGGTTGCCATGACGACGTGGCAGCACAGAGCAGGAGACCCTAACAGAAACAGGAGTTGTTTCGTATCTCTCAGGGGCGACTCAAGTGAATCTGAACACAGCAGTAGGTCATCTACGTACTGTATTAATATTGATCCACTCTCAGGTTGAAAAGACTGTAAACAGTCATGCAAGGCCTGTGAGAAAATACTTGGACTGTCAATGAAACCTTGTGGTAAGCGAGTCCAGGTGTACTGAACTCCTCTGTATGTAAATGCGAATAAGTATTGACTGTCAGGGTGCAGAGGTACCGAGAAGAAGGCGGAGCAGAGGTCAATCACAGTGAAAAATTTGGCAGTGGGAGGGATTTGCATACGGATGACAGCTGGATTTGGCACTACGGGGAATTGACTCTCAACTATTTTGTTGATCCCTCTTAGATCCTGCACTAATCTGTAACCCCTCCCCCCACTCTTTTTAACAGGGAAGATGGGACTATTGGCAGTGCTGGACGTCCTTACCAGAATGCCCTGTTGTAGCAAGCGCTCTATTACAGGGTAAACTCCTAACTCCACCTCTGACTTCAGAGGGTATTGTGGGATTTTTGGAGCTATCCTACCATCTTTTACTTGTACAACTACTGGGGCTACGTTTGCCATTAATCCAGTGTCTTGTCCATCCTTAGTCCAAAGTGATTCCGGTATCTGGGAAATCATTTCCTCTACCTTGGACGGACACCTATTTACAATAACAGTTTGTGACATTAATCTTGTTGGGGAGTCTAGCATATCCTGCACTTCCTGAGCGTGGTTTTCGGGTATGTCCAAGAACACACCTTCAGGAGTACAATATATAACACATCCCATTTTGCACAGTAAATCTCTCCCTAGGAGATTAGTCGGAGCCGATGCAGCCAGCAGAAAAGAATGCTTGGTATGCAAAGGCCCTATCGTAATCTCTGCAGGTTTGCTTAAAGGGTAGTGTTGTACTACTCCTGTTACTCCCATGGCTGGAATTGTTTTACCAGTGGTTCTCATGCCCACGGTCGAATTTATCACTGACTTGGCCGCCCCCGTATCTACAAGGAAATTTAGAGATTTACCAGCTACATCAATTGTGACCTCGGGTTCACTTCCAAGGCTCGCAATTAATTTCACTGGCTGCAGACTACAGGTGTGGCCCCACCCCTATTGTATGTGGTGACCTCCCTGCATTGCGCTGGCAGCTATTACCTGTGAGGGGGGTAAATGGGAGCTGTCAGAGACTTGCCAGTCTCTTCTTGGGGGATACCTTTTTGTTTCCCCTGTGTGTGGCTCATAACTCCGTCTCTGCGGTCCTTGATCCCAATTTCGTGTGTCATGTCGTTGTCTAGGGGGTTGATATGATTTCTGTGCACTTTTCAATCTACAGTCTCGTGCAAAATGTCCCTCTTTATGACAGTAATAACAAGTTACCACATTTGACTTACCCACAGAGGTCTGAGACTTATGCTGAGTTGGCCTTGTGGTAAGGGCCTGTATACTTACGGCCATCAGCTTATCACTCTGCGACTCCCTGTGTCTGGTGATGTTCCGATCATGATCAATAGCGGCCTCTCTCAAAGTAGCCACCGACAAACCTCGCCAACATGGTTGGGTGGTCTGTACCCTCGTCCTCAATACTTCCTTTAAACCATCCATTAACACAGATACTGCTACTTCTCTATGATTCACATTTGTCTTAATGTCTTCTATCCCTGTATACTTAGCCATTTCCTGTAGTGCCCGATGAAAATAATCAGCAGCTATTTCTCCCTCTTTTTGCTTGATGGAGAAAATTTTGTTCCATTTAGCAACAGCTGGGAAATATACTCCCAGCTGCAAATTAATTCTTTTCACATTATCTTGATTGTACTCCTCAGTAAGGGGTACCTCTTCATCTAGTCTACAGTCAGCTATAAATCTCGCTGAGTCGACATTGGAGGGTAAACATGCCCTCAGCAATGTCCGCCAATCTTTGTTATTGGGCTCCACAGTATTTCCTAGCTCTCTAATGTACTTCTGGCTTGCAACTAGATCTTTCCTAGGATCAGGGAATTCAGACACCATTGATCTTAATTCCGTTCGGGAAAAGGGGCAGTGCATGGCGATGTTTCTGACAGGAGTGACTCCTGAAGTTTCCGTTTTCCCATTTGGTACTGCAATTACCCTAACAGGATTAAGTTCAATAACATCATTCTGAGTAGATTCTACAACATGTGGTGTAACGGTTTCAGCATAGTGTACAGTGCCGTACTTACCAGTTAATACGACCTCACCTGTCCCTCCACTAGGGGCCTTTGATACTGCTCTTACTGGTTGGGACGTGCCCACTGTTGTTTCTGCTATGGTGGCTGCTAGAGAGAGTGCCGATATTGTTGTGGGTTCATCCTCTTGGTCACAATCCTGGGGAAAGTTTAAAACAGGGTACAGCTTGCACGAGTTAGTATTAGCATCAACAATCTTAGTTACATTATTCTTAACATCTATGCAGTTACTAAGTGCATGTTTATCATACACCAGTGTGCCATTCTCTGTAACCACTTTCTCTCCTGTTATGTATGGTGGTGGTGGTGCGGTGGCTATCAGTTTCCTGATAGGGTTAGATCCAGCCGCTTGAGCCAATCCTCTTTGTATTTCACCTTCCTGTTGCCATAATTGTAAATAATCATAATGTTTGATCCGTCTCTTTGCAGATTTAATGAGACATATCCTTCTCCTTAGATTTTGTAACACCTCGGGGCTGAAACTGCCTACCCGTGGGAACTTTTCCCCGTCATGCACAGTCATTCTTTCCCATTCATCGCACAAAACCTGTGTGTGTGAACCGTATTTCTCACACATGATATACCTTGCCGACCCGATTGGCCGGTTTACTAAATCAACCTGAACCAGGGTTGATCGCCCCCTACCTGAACAACTGGCCCCCATCTTTGCAGGTGTTGCTTTCACTACCTCTGACCTTCAAATCAGGGTCTTCAGCGAACCCTTACAAAAACCAAGATGTCCGGGGTAGGCCGACGGTGAAAGTTTACCGAGTACCTTCACTCACTCGCCCACGTCGATCAATACGCCCACACACTGCCTTAGCGCTGGCGTACTCAACCTAGGGCCCCTGCAACCTGAACCTCTATTTACTGGAACGTGTTGGTGTGATCCGAAGAGCACTTACCCTTCCCAGTAAATATCAGTTGCTGGAGAATTCCTGAGTGACCAGCGAACCTCCCTTAAAATAAAAAAAATTACACAAATCACGTTAGAATGTACAAATAGCGTTTATGACCCCTCTAGCGTACGCAAATGGTACTGGGTCAAGTTACAAACTAATGCACACAATTACATGCGGTACAATCGTTCTGCACATAAGCAACTAATCTTATGTGCGGAACGACCAGTGGAATCGAAAATTGTGGCTGCGAATTCCTTCAGCCAGAGCTTAATGGCCTATATTGGTATTGCACCAACCCTCCTGGGGTTGTGCTTCTTGACTCTGTCTATAGCGGACTTCCTAGTCCGCTGTACCTAGACCTCCTGGTCTGTCTCTGGACCTCCTGGTCCGTGACCTCCTGGTCTGCTATACTCTAATGCTCTTATTTTAATATGTTTAACAAGGGATGCCTCCCAAGCCACCGCGCTGTCACTTTCACGAATGTACCTCACGAGAACTCGATTTCCTGTGGTTCCACCCAAAAATGGGAAACTTATATATATGTATACACACTCTTTCACCTCATATACTCTTTACTTTCGTTTCTGCGCAGAAATCCCTTTCATTCAGTATCGCAGTCTAGTCCCGAAAGGAGTTACAACTAGAGAAGGATTATTTACGCTAAAATTTAGGACACTGAGATTGACTTGCGCTATTATCGCGTTGCTTTCGTATCGCCTACTAAAACAATACTATCGTGTGATTTGTATTACGTGGGCGTACCCACACGCTCTGTTGCGTAATATACTCTACGTGCGTCGGCCCTTGCGTCGCGTACGCTTGTCCCGCCCTTTGTTAGGGACACGTGTACACAGGCCAGACACGTCCACAGTAACACAAGTAACACGTTTCTATCAATGCAAATGATATTTAACTGTAATCATCTACCGAACACCACACAGATTTCCCTTGTATCTTAGGCAAAGCCGTGTGCGTGTTTTACAAATTACTTCCTTACGTATTAATTTTACTTTTAACTACCAATAGCAACAAATCTTTCTTAGCACGTTATCAATGATAATATGGCAAACAGGAGAGTGAGATGTGAAATTACACAAATGAAAAATGCAGGTGTGTGCGTGTGTTGCATACGCAATGCGTATCAAACAGGAATAAAACAGTTTTAAAAGACAATAGCTTACTGTTCTTACCTTCCGGTTCCGGATTCCACCAGCACTCCTACAGCGTAGCGATGCAGACGCTTATCTAGTCAGCACTACCGTATCCCTCACCACCAACACGGATACGAAGGGATACGCCTTCCTGCCCTTTGCTGACAGATAAAGTCTGCTTGTGTTCGCTAGAGCGGATATGTGGAGGACGGACGAGCCGCCAATTGATAAAGCTAATTATTTATCTTATAACATTCACTATATACTGGTAAGAGACTCAGTACGCAATGGGCGTACGGGGTACCGTAAGGGTACGCACTTAGCGTAGCAGACGCTAGGCCGTGGTCGAGACGCACGAGCGGCACGTTCGCTCACGGCTTACGCTGGGTATCGAGCACGCTATAGGCGGTCCGAGTACCGTAATGCTACGCTACTAGCGTAGCGGACGCTGTGCCCACAAGAGGAACACGAGCGGCGCAGACGCTCACAGGATGACACACAGTAAACCTTGTATGCAACACAATGTAACGCTGATTAACCTCCGTTGTATAAAAGCCGCTTGAGCGATTGAGACGCTCCGAATACCCTTAGCAATGTAATGATAAACACACAATACCTTGTAAGGTTCCAAAACCTTTATCTAGATGATTTTAGTATATAAAAGGGGAAAACAGTTACAGCTTATACATTACAGCACTAACATAACACACCTAAACAGAATAACTGAACTTATACAATATACAACAGCGTAACAATAACAGAGAGAGAGAGAGAGTATGGCAAATACAAACAGAGAATAAGTTGGTTACAGAGAATAACTTACACACTGGGGAATGATCGCTGCGCAGTCCTGGTACCAGCTCTCTAGTTAGTCAATGATGAAAACCGTTGTGGAGAGTAGACTGAGCTGGCCCAGACTGGCTGTCTTATATACACTACATACAGTACACTACAAAGGGGCCTACAATCTCAGTGTTCATTGGACACAGGAATCTGTCTTCACATTATAACAAAAGGTCATAGGTTGATTCAAACAGGTGGGCTGTGACTATTTCATACTGCTCAGGTGGGAGGGAATCTCAGGATTCCCGCCGCATGGATAATGAATTGCAAATACAGTAAATGTCCATAAACTTCTTATAACCATAACTATTCGCAGGAGCGATTAATCTCTTTCAAACCAACACCGGAATGTTACTAATAATATACTCTACCGTTGCATACTAAACACCACTGCTCAAAACCTGTCTGACCCTTCGTATCATGTAAAGAGGGATCTCTCTGTCCATGAACCAGTTACACTAAACAAACTTACTGATATTATTAAGGAGACCATAACCTATAAAATACACTATTTGGATTAATTATGTAACGATCGAGTCGCCCGCCAGACGCACACAAACTCTACCGTAAATGCACATACCATGCGCCTGAGCGCATGACCGTGGAGGCGCCGTCACGCAACTGCGAATATGCGCACGCACGGGAGAGAATGTGCACGTGCAGCGAGCAAGCGCATGGGGTTAGTACAAGGCATGAGAATAACGATATTTTTCGACTTTGACACCGCTGCACTCGGACTTCACTACATCTCGCCCCATGTCTGGAACAAACCATGTTGCCATGCAAGGGGAGCAGATACATTTAGATTTTTTCTGTGCAGGGTAAATACTAGCTGCTTTAGTATGTAGCCCACAAATGTTAGCTAGCGTTATTTTAACTCTACAATCTAGATTTCAGTTTGAATACAGCCCACCAGGCCCGACGACAGGGGGTACAAAGGGGACACTTGTGCAGGGCCCCGATGTTCAGGGGAGGCCCCAAGCATTAAGAACGGAAGTAATGGGGCCACAGTGCCAATATTGCTTTTTAAAGAGTATGCTCCAACTGCTCAATTTAAGCAGGAAAACTATTAACAGGTCACCTAAACCCTCACCCCTCCTTTTACCCCATCCCTTTGTCCAGTCCCTGTGGTCCATACTGTATTGCCATCATTATGCATGTCGCTGAGCTGGTGCTTTTCTGCATGACCCTGCCCCCTGCCACCGAAGTGCCGGGTAGCCCATTATGAAAACCACCTGCCGGGCTCACTGACAGTCTGAGTCAAAGGTTCCATTTTTTTTTAAAGATCCCCTCTGTCAAGTTATGGGGGGGTTGAGGGGCCCCAGAGATATCAGTGTACTGGGCCCCAAGATTTCTGTTGGTGGCCCTGACCCTAACCCATACCCATAAACTAACCCTAATGCCTGCAGTAAAAATCAATGTTTCTATGTACTGTATATAGTGAATTGCAAGAAAATATCTGCAAATCCAATGGTAACGTAAGTGCGGTGTATACTTGCACTTTTTTGCGGGGCGAGAACTTCCCCCCTAAGTGAATTCAGCCCTATGAATAGAGGCTGTGTGATTCCTGTGCAGCAGTTACAGAAAGGGTTAATCTCTGCAGTTTGTCACTCAAATTACATTGTTGCATTTTTTCCAGAAGTGGATCTGGGAGATGTAACCCACAGACCAGCTGCAATAATTACGCTGGGTACGCACTAGACCAGTGGTTCTCAAACTGTACCCTGGGGTGCCTCAGGACACTTGTAGGGGTGCCTTGGATCGGTGGTCCAGGACCAATTAAAAATATTTATAGTTAGTGTTATAGGCAAAACCAGTGCTCGTGGGTGGCAATCATAACATATGTGCATAAACAGAAGGCAAATCCTGTCCCCTACCACAGGACCAGTGCTAGGGTGTTTGGCGCCTCCCTGCAAACTATAAATTTGCACCCTCTCTCCATAAAGGGACAGCGTGCACCTTCAAAAAGAAGATGTGGTATCACAAAGAAGGGGCATGGCCGCACAATAGCACCCCTATTCAAAATACGCCACACAGAAGCACAATCTTATTATCATTACACCGCATGTAGTAATAGTAATAATGCCCACAGTAGAAGTGCCCTTTATACACATGCCCACCATATCAGTGCTGCTTATGCACATAATAATGCCAAAAGTAGCACTGCCGCTTATACTTATGCCCATGGTAGCAGTGTCACTTATACACATGCCCATGGTAGCAGTGCCACTTATACACATGGCAATGATAGCAGTGATGCTTATACACATGCCCACAGTAGCAGTGCCAGTAATACACATGCCCACAGTAGCAATGCCACTTATACACATACCAATGGTATCTGTACCACTTATATACATGCCCATGTTAGCAGTGCTACTTATACACATACCCATGGTAGCAGTGCCACTTATATACATGCCCACGGTTGCAGTGCTGCTTATATACATGCCCACGGTAGCACTGCCACTTATACACATACCCACGGTATCTGTGCCGCTTATCTAAATGCCCACAGTAGCAGTGCCACTTATACACATACCCACTGAGCAGTGCCATTTATACACATACCCACGGTAGCAGTGCCACTTATATACATGCCCACGGTAGCAGCGGTGCTTAAAAAAATATTCAGAAAAAATTGGAAGCACACACTTGCAACAGAAGGATTCATAAAATTCCTGTAGAGAACAAGGTTTTCAATAGTTAAACTCACTGTTGTGTTGGGCTGCCCTGAACACAGAGAAATGCATCAGCATGTAGAGGGGGAAGATCTCAAAAACCCGAGTGCAGGGAGAACTGTTCCTTGCTTAAAACACCAGCAGCAGGAAGAGAAACAAGGCAGCCCGTGCGGACGGATGGAGCTACAGACTGTTATGTAACCCCTCCTGCTGCTACGTGCTCTACTCTACTGGGAGGGAAGAATGGAGGGGAAATCAGTGGGTGGTCTGGACTGGAGCTTCATTCTGCCGGCACCGCTGAAGCGCTGTCTGTCACAGAATCTGACTGGCGCAGCGGAGCCAGCAGCAGCGCACAGCAGCAGAGTCACAGATCAGGGAGAGCGCCTCTCTAGCCCAGCACCTCCCTGCTTTGCAGACTCTGCTGAGCGGGTAGCGTCGGCTCTGCCCTACCATATAACTGAACCTAAAGATGAGAGAGAGTGAGAGAGAAAGAGAAATATACTATTTTTTTAAAGCTTACCTCTGCCAAGTTAAGGGGGGTTGAGGGGGCCCCAGAGATATCAGTGTACTGGACCCCAAAGATTTCTGTTGCTGGGCCTGCACCTGAGCCACATCTGAGAAAGCCAGAAGAGCCCAACACTGCCCGGGCCCAAAATTAGAACTGGCTCTGCAACCACTAAACCCACCAGTATTGACAGAGCCAGCCTTAGGCATAGGCAAACTAGGCAAATGCCTAGGGCATTTGGTATGCTTAGGGGCACCAGCAGCTTCTGCGGATTAAAATTATATGCGGCATGCCTATATTCTGTGTGTGACTGCGGCTGTATCTGCATACGAAATGCAACGTTGCAGTGTATTCCTGGAAATCACTGTAATGTAGCATTTCGTATGCAGATACAGCCACAGTCACACACAGAATATAGGCATGCTGCATCTGATTTTAATCCTTATAGGACAAGTTTGTAAGATTACTGGACCAATCTTACTCCGAAATTCCATATTTTAAAATGCAGAGAAAATAATAATATTAAGTATTACAAAATAATAGTAATCATCATCATCATCATCATCATCATCATCAGAAGACAAAGAGGAAAAAGAAGAACAGGCTAAATTTTACTTAAAATAAAAATAGACATTAATTTTTTAAATATATTTTGCTTGAAGTTGTCTTTATTAATAAATTCTCTGAAAAGGTGAAGAAATGACACATATTTGGGGAGACAAATATATTAGGAGAGTTCAGAACCATGCATTGTTTATTCTACACAAGAGAGTACCAGACGAGGCAGCCATGTTGGGTGCACTACAAAGGTTACACTGTGCGATAAGCAAAACATGGCAGTAAGGCATACAAGGGTAGTTCTGCAGCTTACACAGTAAGGAAAATGGTATTACTCTATAATTACTCTATAATTGCTTTTAGATCATTTTCTCCTTTATAACAATTTTAAAGTGTATAGTTAGGTGAGAGGCATGTAGCCTTGTAGACTATGCACAGGTATATCTAGGAAAATATACAATCTAATCTTTAACCAACCAATACAAGAAAGTATTTAATGTGAAAATACGAAACATTGGACTAATTAGGTTGGAGGTGCGCCCTAAAGCAAATTACAATATTAGGGTTAGGGGGTTCGGCAAGACATCTAGTGGGTCTAAACCAAAGAAGCAGTGGCGTATCTATAATGGGTGCAGTGTGTGCAGTGCACACGGGCCCCTGGGCCCACACCGCACACACTACACCCATTTCATCTATACTTACCTTTCTGGTGTCCATCGGCATCTATGCGTGTGGGCCCCCTCCTCCTCCGTAGCAGGCAGTGCAGTTAGTGCTCTGAGCACTAGAGAGACTCTGGCACTGTGTCAGAATCTAAAGCGCTTGTGCAAGTCTCCAGAAAAATGTCTGCAGCGCCATTTTCCCGGACACCTGCGCAAGTGCTGTTGTCTCTGGCACTGTGCCAGAGTCTCTCTAGTGCTCAGAGCACTAACTGCACTGCCTGCTACGGAGGAGAAGGGGGCCCACACGTAGAGACTGCACACGGGTCCCCTCCTCCGTAGATATGCCCCTGTAAAGAAGGCTTCCTTGGTGCGTCACCAATGAAGCCTTCTTTGGTTTAGACCCACTAGAGGTCTTGCCGAACCCCCTAACCCTAACAATTTTAAAGTGAGCTCAGTGATAATAACAAAAGAGGGTTCAGTTACATTTTGAACTAATAATAATAAAAAAAAATATCTAACCAAAAAACTGCTCCGAAATTGATTGATTTAGGTATAGAATAGTTTAATAAATTAACCAAAATTATTTTCTTTAAAAAAAAAGTGAAAAAGTAAAAATGAAAAAACATCGATGATCGAAAACATCATGACCATCGATGTTCGAGACATCGGGAACATCGCGACTTCCTGTTTTAGGCATGCAGCCCCCAGAGCCCTTCAGGAAAGTGAGGGGCTGTGGATGATTTACATTTCAACAGCGGCTGCTAGTGTCTGCGGGTGACACTTGGGTGCGGGACTGACCCATGGGAAGCTTTACGTGGCTTACCCACATGTCAGTAGCCCCAAGCATCTTTTGTGTTAATCCCTGAAGAAAAACTGCAAATATTGGCGTATCTATATTGGCGTATCTATATTGGGTGCAATGTGTGCAGTGCACATGGGCCCCTGGGCCCACACCGCACACACTACACCCATTTCATCTATACTTACCTTTCTGGTGTCCATCGGCATCTATGCGTGTGGGCTCCATCCTCCTCCGTAGCAGGCAGCGCAGTTAGTGCTCTGAGCACTAGAGAGACTCTGGCCCTGTGCCAGAATCTAAAGCGCTTGTGCAGGTCTCCAGAAAAATGTCTGCAGCGCCATTTTCCTGGACACCTGCGTAAGCGCTGTTGTCTCTGGCACTGTGCCAGAGTCTCTCTAGTGCTCAGAGCACTAACTGCGCTGCCTGCTCTGGAGGAGAAGGGGGCCCACGGGTGGTATTCATGTGACCGCTGGTCAGCTGACCGACAGTCACATGACCTCCTCCACCAGCCAGACGGGTCACTATCCCGATGGTCGGCATGCCGACCAACAGGGACTATTTCCACTCGTGGGTGTCCACGACACCCATAGAGTAGGAATAGAACCCGTGGTGACCGCAGCGTGGCGAGCGCAGCGAGCCCGCAAGGGGCTTGCTGCACTCGCCCCTCCCCGCCGGGATCCCGGCGTCGGTACGCTGCCGGGATCCCGGCATCGGTAAGCTGACCGCCGGTCAGGAGACCGCCGGTCAGCAGTACTACACCCGGGGGCCCACACGTGGAGACTGCACACGGGTCCCCTCCTCCGTAGATATGTCCCTGCAAAGAAGGCTACCTTGGTCCACTAAAGGTCTTGCTGAACCCCCTAACCCTAACAATTTTAAAGTGAGCTGAGGGAAAATAACAAAAGAGGGTCTAGTTACATTTTGAAATAATAATAATAATAATAAAAAAATATATGACCAAAAAGCAAAAACAAAAATGTATAATAATTCTCTAACACTCCGAAGATGGTAAGCTCATATTGTGAACTGCATAAGATATTTATATGAATCCCACATAATCACTGTTACACACTGGTACTCAATGGGCGGAGGTTGAGACGAGAGGGGCGTCATTCGGCTCCCCAGTTGATGTGTATGCAAGAGGTAGCAGTGTAGGATCACTGGAAGTGTTGTGGATCTCTGATAATCTCAGGTCTGTGAGGAGTTAAGTGAAAAACTACTGTCTCCACTGTGATGTTCTAAGACATTGACAAGATGGCGCCGCACTTATGTGCAGTATTTTGGGTCAGCAGCCATCTTGGTACATGGAGTGAAGCCTCCCTGAAGGAACAGTATGGAATCTGCACAGTAGCACTCTACACTTTTTACATACAAATAGGACAATAATGATAAAACTCCCACATAGTCATCTAAATGGGATGCAGTCACCATCCCGGCGGTCAGCATACTGCCACTGGTATCCCAGCCACCAGAATGCCGGCAGGGGGCCAAGGACTATTCCCACTCTTACTGTAGGTGTTCATGACACCCATTGATTGGGAATATAACCTGTGGTGAGCGCAGCAAGCCACCGAGCCCGCAATGTGAATGCTGCGAGTCCACAAGGAGCTTTGTTTCAAATGTTTATTTTATGGCAGTAGTTTCCAAACTGGGGGCCGTGACACCCTGGGGTGCCTCGGGAAAGGGGAGTAGAGGGGTTAGGGGGGCCTTGCAGTGGTGCCGTAGTTTGGTGGTCCAAGACCAATTCAAATTATTTATACTTAGTTAAATTGACAAAACCAGTCCCTCACCACATAACTGAACCTAAGGATGACATATTCTAAACACAATTTACTTCCTTTTTTTTTTTCTTCTGGATTTCTCAACAAAAAACTTTGGCCTAGGGGTGCCATGTAACAAATTCTGATACTCTAGGGCAGGAATGTCAAACCCGCGGCCCGCATGCCGCCCCAACTGCATCCTTTTGCGGCACACGGGCAGGGGTCGGGCAGGGGTCCTTTTGCGGGCCGTTCACCTTGCTTGCAGGAGATTGCAGTGCGTGCCTCTCCTGCTCCTCAGTCTGGTCTTCGGTGGCGGCGTGGGTATCTTAAATCAGGCGACGGTTCGTGAGCCAATCAGAGATCGTGGACCAGCAGCAAATCAGGAGCAGTGCCAAAGTCTTTGCTTTCTATGTGCGGCGCCATCTTCCCGAAGAGATCACCAGGAAGATGGCATCCCTTCCACTGGCTACAGCACAGGCATACTGGGGAGGGGTAGCAAACTGGGGCCCCTACCGGGCCCCTCCAGCAGCCTCTCCACCAAAGCACATCTTTTGGCGGTATTGAGGCAGCTTTATAACAACATGGTAATGACACTGTAGCACAGAGATTTTCAACCTTTTACAACTCGCGTCACACAGAACAAGATTTAAATATTGCCAAGGCACACTCAAATATAATGGTGATGCATGGTGCAGTATCGTGTCCTAGGATGTCATGTCGCAGCTTCTCCATAGGTAACGCCTGAAAAGGCACGGTGACAGGGGGGGACAAAGGGGACACTTGTGCAGGGCCCCGAGGTTCAGGCAGGCCCCAAGTATTAAGGACAGAAATAATGGGGCCATAGTGGCAATATTGTTTTATAAAGTGTATGCTCCAGCTGCTCAATTTAAGCAGGAAAACAATTAACAGGCCACCTAAACCCTCCCCACTCCTTTTACCCCATCCCTTTGTTCAGTCCCTGTGGTCCATACTGTATTGCCATCATTATGCATGTCGCTGCGCTCGGGCTTTTCTGTATGTCCCTGCCACCACCACCAAAGAGCCGGGTAGCTCAGTATGAAAACCACCTGCCGGGCTCACTAACAGTCTGAGTCAAAGGCTCCATTTCTTTTTTTAAGATTCCCTCTGCCAAATTAAACGGGGGTTGAGGGGACCCCAGAGATATCAGTGTGCCGGGCCCCAAGATTTCTGTTGCTTGCCCTGCAGCCCACCAAAATCTAAATATCTCTGCACGTTATATCTGCCCCACCTGCAGTGCCTAGTTACTTTCTTTTTTGCTTTACTTACAAACATGAATCAGGCCCATAACACGCTGCAACTATAAAACCTTAGGGAATACAGTGCACAATAAAGAGAAATATGCTCAGCAGCTTCTATCCCACATGTGAGGATGGATCAGAGTACATGTCACTTCTAGTGACCAGCTATATATGTTCCTGGCTTATGATTGGCATTTCCCCCAGGCAAGCCCTGTAGTTCTTCATGTCTATCAGACTCTATCAGTGAATTCTGCACTGAACACAATGCCAAGCATTCTCTCCGCTGCTGGTACTCTGTGTGCTGCACTTAGAGGAACCCCACATCAGAATTATTCAGACTAGGCAATTTAAAGTAATGATTTGCGTCCCCTGGGGAAAACCTATGCCACACAAAGAGTCTTTTCTACATTTCAAAAGCTATTTTTTATTTTCTGGAGAATTCCTACTGATTGCCAATCACTAAAACCTTTTGCTATTATTACTGCCAATTTGTTCTCCGTGTGTGTTACATAAGTGCATTAAGGCACGTAAGCATCTAATGCCATAGGAACGGGGTTACCAGGGAGACATTTGTATCCGCAGATGTTTTCCTTCCCACATGTTGGTTGGATTTTTTTTCATTTAAGTGCTTATCTGAATTCCTTTCTGAAGAGGAAATGCTAAATATCAGGGAGCCCCTTTTATTTAGCGTCTTAACTCTCAAGCTTCTACTAAAGCTAGTTCAGCTAAAACATAATGTACGGAGAGCCAGGAATCATTGCAGGTAAATAGCAATGGTCTGTTTGAAAAGCAGCAGGGCTGCTAAGTTAAGTATTCCATGTGTATGAGGGGAAAACCCGGCCGTTCCCAGGGGAGCGCTCGGCTCCTTCTGACAAAGCTGAGTAAATTATTCTTTCAGCTTCAATAATTCACAGTCTTGCAGAGGGTTTTCCAAATGCTTAGCATACACACTGCTAAATAGAGGTATTCTGTATAATTTCCGCTGTGATCGCTGGCTCTAGTAGTAGCAGCAGCGACATACAGTAGGGTTGCCTTTCATTATTTTTTCCTAGTTTCATCGGGTCTGGGACTCAGGGTCGACAACAAAAAGGTCGACACACCTTAGATCGACGCCAATTGGTTGACACACCTTAGGTCGACATGGACAAAAGGTCGACATGGACAAAAGGTCGACAGGAACAAGGTCAACATGGAAAAAGGTCGACATGAGTTTTTTATGTTTTTTTGGTGTAGTTTTCTTCGTAGAGTGACCGGGAACCCCAATTAGTGCACCGCGTCCCCTTGCATGGCTCGCTTCGCTCGCCATGCTTCGGGCATGGTGCCTTCGCTCCGCTACCGCTTCGCTCGGCACAGATTACCGTTCCAATCGTAGTCCACGTGGATCGTTAAGTATGACAAGGTTCCAAAAAATAAAAAAAATTGTGAAAAACTCATGTCGACCTTTTTTCCATGTCGACCTTGTTCCTGTCGACCTTTTGTCCATGTCGACCTAAGGTGTGTCGACCAATTGGCGTCGACCTAAGGTATGTCGACCTGGAGTCCGGATACCGTTTCATCTGCCTGACAAGGTTCAGACTTAATTCAGATCTGATCGCAGCAGCAAATTTAGTAGCAGTTGGGCGAAACCATGTGCAGTGCAGGTGGGGCAGATATACTGTAACATGTGCAAAGAGAGTTAGATTTGGGTGGGGTGTGTTCAATCTGAAATCTAAATTGCAGTGTATAAATAAAGTAGCAAGTATTTACCCTGCACAGAAACAAAATAACCCACCCAAATCTAACTCTCTCTGCAAATGTTATATCTGCCCCAGCTGCGGTGCACATTGGGGGGTTATTCAGACCTGGTCGCACGCAGGCTATTTTTTGCACTGCTGCGACCAGGTAATCGCCGCCTACAGCAGAGGGGGTTAGGGCTTTGCAGGGATGCGTTCTGCTGTGCAGTGAGCTGCACAAACTTTTGCATGGCCCAGGACATACACACCCGCTGCGATGATCTAGGAAGAAGCTGACGTCAGGAACCCTCCCTGGAAACGGCCAGGCACGCCTGCGTTTTTCCAACCACTCCCAGAAAACAGTGAGTTGCCGCAGACGAACGCCTTTTGTCTGTCAATCTTCTTGCGATCGCCTGTGCGATCGCTTTCTTCTTTCCTTTCGTCGCTGCCTGTCGCCGGCCAGCAAAGCACCTACGCATTGCGGCCTGCATGCATGCGCTGTTCAGACCCGATCGCACGGCTGCAAAAAACTGCAGCGTGCGATCGGGTTTGAATGACCCCCTTAGTTTTCCCCAACTGCTAACAAATTTGCTGCTGCGCTCAGATCTGAATTACCCCCTTTATGTGGTATAAGCAGGGGGAAACACAATGACTTTTCTCTGACGTCCTAAGTGGATGCTGGGACTCCGTAAGGACCATGGGGAATAGCGGCTCCGCAGGAGACTGGGCACAGCTAAGAAAGCTTTAGGACTAACTGGTGTGCACTGGCTCCTCCCACTATGACCCTCCTCCAGACCACAGTTAGAATCTTGTGCCCGGCTGAGCTGGATGCACACTAGGGGCTCTCCTGAGCTCCTAGAGAGAAAGTATATTTTAGGTTATTTATTTTACAGTGAGATCTGCTGGCAACAGACTCACTGCAGCGAGGGACTAAGGGGAGAAGAAGCGAACCTACCTAACTGGTGGTAGCTTGGGCTTCTTAGGCTACTGGACACCATTAGCTCCAGAGGGATCGACCGCATGGAACCGGCCTTGATGTTCGGTCCCGGAGCCGCGCCGCCGGCCCCCTTACAGAGCCAGAAGCAAGAAGTGATCCGGAAAATCGGCGGCAGAAGACTCCTGTCTTCAACAAGGTAGCGCACAGCACTGCAGCTGTGCGCCATTGCTCCTCATGCACACCTCACACTGCGGTCACTGATGGGTGCAGGGCGCTGGGGGGGGGGGCCGCCCTGAGCAGCAATATAAACACCTTGCATGGCAAAATCATCACAATATATAGCCCCAGAGGCTATATATGTGATAAATTACCCCTGCCAGAATTCCTGAAAAAAGCGGGAGAAGTCCGCGAAAAAGGGGCGGAGCTATCTCCCTCAGCACACTGGCGCCATTTCTCCCTCACAGTTCCGCTGGAAGGAAGCTCCCTGGCTCTCCCCTGCAGTCTACACTACAGAGAGGGGGGGGCACTAAATTTAGGCGCAATATACATATATAGCAGCTATAAGGGGATATAATTTAGTTAATCCCTGTATTATATAGCGCTCTGGTGTGTGCTGGCATACTCTCTCTCTGTCTCCCCAAAGGGCTTTGTGGGGTCCTGTCTCCTGTCAGAGCATTCCCTGTGTGTGTGCGGTGTGTCGGTACGGCTGTGTCGACATGTTTGAGGAGGAGGCTTATGTGGAGGCGGAGCAGATGCCTATAAATGTGTTGTCACCCCCTGCGGGGCAGACACCTGAGTGGATGGACTTGTGGAAGGAATTACGTGAAAGTGTCGACTCCTTACATAAAAAATTTGATGACATGCCAAATGCGGGACAGCCGGCTTCTCAGCTCGTGCCTGCCCAGACGTCTCAAAGGCCATCAGGGGCTCTAAAACGCCCGCTACCTCAGATGGCAGACACAGATGTCGACACGGATACTGATACCAGTGTCGACGACGAAGAGACTAATGTAATCATGACAATCCTCCTACAATGCAGCACAGATATGGAGCGTTTTCAGGCAGAGAACGTAGATATTTGCAGCACACTGAGCACAGATATTTGCAGCACACTGAGCACAGATATTTGCAGCACACTGAACAGCGAACACAGAAACTGAGAGAACGCAGCCACGTCCTCTCGCTATCATCTCCAAAGCTCGAGTGAAAATGGCGGCGACACGCGGCTCCTTATATAGAATACGAATCTCGCGAGAATACGACAGCGGGATGATGATGTTCGGGCGCGCTCGGGTTAACCGAGCAAGGTGGGAAGATCCGAGGCTGCCTCGGAACCGTGTAAAATAGGTGAAGTTCGGGGGGGTTCGGATCTCGAGGAACCGAACCCGCTCATCTCTAGCTGAATCTTAATCTATTCTACTTATGCAAATGCTATTGTATGGTTATATGGCTGCTGTGATCTATTCACATTATTGCAGAGATGTAACAATTGGTCCACAGTAATGAAGCATATTCACATTTCATCTGAAGGTAATGGCTGTATGTATTGATTTGAACTTTTAACTTTGATTTTGTCTTTGCAGCTTGGTCTAACTTCCTTTTATATGGTGATTGGGTGGTTATTTGTTATTAACAATCCTTTTTAGGTCCAGACATATTCGTGTGTGTGACTTGTGTGCTGTAACCTTGGCAATTCCTAATATTCCTGTAAAGTCACACATTCCTGTCATAAACCAGGTGCATATACTGCTGTTCTGTGCAGGAGTAAAGCTGACGCTCAGTTGGACACATCATGCAAGCTATGCTCCAGATTTCTGGTTATATCTTGCTTTTGCGATTTAAATGCAAATTCAGACCAACTCGGCAGAGGCACTATGGGCACAAACATAAAATAAATTTTTTTGTTCAAAGCAATACTGGAAATACTGTACTTGCGGAATTGTGTGTATGTTTCAGAATATTTCTATTTATTCCTATATAAAAAATATATTTCTTACTGTCTCAGATAGAAATAGCACTAGCATCATTAATAAGTAACATAGGGGGTCATTCAGATCTGGTCGCTGGGCAGCAATTTTGGCAGTCCTGTGTTCAGATAGGGGGTCATTTCGAGTTGATCGCACGCTAGCAGTTTTTAGCAGTCGTGCAAACGCTAAGCCGCCGCCCTCTGGGGGTGTATTTTAGCTTAGCAAAAGTGCGAACGAAAGGATCACAGAGCGGCTAAAAAAAAAAAAGGTGCAGTTTTAGAGTAGCTCCAGACCTACTCAGCGCTTGCGATCACTTCAGACTGTTTAGTTCCGGATTTGACGTTACAAACACGCCCTGCTTTCGGCCAGCCACGCCTGCATTTTTCCTGGCACGCCTGCGTTTTTTCCGAACACTCTCAGAAAACGGTCAGTTGACACCCAGAAACGCCCCCTTCATGTCAATCACTCTTCCGGTCCTGTGTACACCTTTCGTGGTGTTGTGAGTAGCGGCTCTGCCGCACTTTATGGCTGAAGCCGCATTGCTGTCCTCGCCTTATTTTCGTATTAGGCAGTTAGGCTGCATTACTTGATTTGCTGTTGTTCCAGGCGGCCGCGCCGCACATAAACTACTTTGTTATTTTTTGTATCCTTCTCTGTTTAGTCGTGTCAGTCTTAGTTAGTTTTCCCCTTGTACTCCTTGGTCTCGGTTAACGTCTTGTCTCCAATTAAGACCTGGGGGCATCGGAGTCTGGGCGGACCTAATTCGCCCATTCAAACGCGGCTGCCGTGGGCACAAGAAACCATAGTCTTGCAGGCGTTAATTGACCACTGGGAAGGACAACGGAGTCAGGAGTTTTTGTTAGGGGAAGCTGCGTATCTCAGTTCTGCCGCAGCTCCACGTATCTGTACTTGGAACTCTTCTGTTGCCACCCACTCTCCTGGGTTCCAAGTATGTAGAACACAACATATGCAGTCACTTTACTTCCAGGTTCAGACCTGACTGAGCTACACTGACGCTGGGGCACATGATCCTTCCCTGAAAAAGAATGCGCACATGTACTGTAGCCCATAGACTGCAATGTACTAACGCCATCTACAGCTAAGCTTTTTGGATCTTGAGTCCCCACAGAAGCCTGTCCACACAATCTCATTTTGGGGATTCCAATTGCACATACAGTACTCTCCTACTTATAAGCCATGTCTTAGTTACAGGAATGGATGATTACATATAATTCTTAGCATCTGTCCGTAACCCAAGTTTGTTTCGTTTTGTAAAGAGCATATTTATGAAGTAGATAATCATATAATATATTATGGGATTTTTTTTTTTCAGATTTCAGATTATGGAACTTCCCTCCCAATCTGCTCCTAACAATATGCGTTCCCAGAAGCACAGAACAAAACATGGCACTAAGAACATTTCTGCCTCAGACATGCTGTGGGCTTCACAAAGTGCATTAATTGTGCACATTGTGTCAATACTTGGAGCTGTAGTACATTCTGTTCTGCCGAAATACTGTAGCTCTCGTTAGGATTGCAATTAATTATATAGCTGCAGTTTCCAAGGGATACATTTTCTATTATTGTTCTTTTCAAATCAATCAGGAGTTCTTGATAACTGAAACCTCGATGTCAGTATAGATTATGGTGTCAATACGCTCTTTAAAAGCTGAACTAAATAATTCATATTTCATAATTAGAAGTGACTGGAGAAAAAAAAAAGGAGCAGTACCACGCTAGACATTTAGTTTACCCACATCCAACCAACAGCGGCTCCTAAGGGTACGAAGAAGCCACACTTCCAATCTGAGAGTGAACGGGCAGTAGCGTACATCTTAAAATAATCATGACTTTTCATTTGGCGATAAAAGCAAGTTTTGAACTCATGTACTGTGTGTATTATAGTCGGATTTCAATTTTCTTTCCACTGTAGACAATACTGTACAGCCTACCAAACCCATAGTCCTCTATGCTGCCAAACACCAGTGTCTTTCATTCATCTACTATACATTCATAGGTATTCAATTATCAGCAATGTGAGGTCGCAGAGTGCAGTTAGCCGTGCACAGCACTGATAATTGCAATATGGCAACATTGTAAATATTCTTGCTGTATCTCTATGGGTTGAGGCAGTACATGACAGTGCCATAACTAGACATATTAGCGCTGTGTGCAAGAAACGCCCCCCCCCCCCCCCTATGCAAAACAGGGGTAGTGCGCGCCATAGGTGCACCAAAAATATATAGGGGCATGGCTTCACGAGGAAGGGGTGTGGCCACAAAATAATACCAATTCATATTACGGTGCACAGTAGTCTCTATTATTCAAATTACACCACACAGTAGCGCCACTGCACCAGGTAGAGCCCCTTTTACACATTATGGTGGACAGATTCCTATCGATTGTAAGCTTGCGAGCAGGGCCTTCCTACCTCTGTCTGTCTGTCTGTCTGTCTGTCTTTGCTCAGTTTTGTTCTATAATTGTTACACATTACGACAGGCAGAGTCCCCTTTTTACACGGTACGGCAGCCAGTCCTCTTTTTTTACACATTACGGCAGCCAGTCCCCCTTTTTACAATTTACGGCAGAGTCCCCTTTTTTACACACTATGGCAGACAGTCCCCATTTTTACACATTATGACAGCCAGAGTCCACCTTTTACACATTACGGCAGACAGAGTCCCCCTTTTTACACATTACGGCAGACAGCGTCCCCCTTTTTACACAGTACGGCAGACGGCGTCCCCCTTTTTACAATTTACGGCAGAGTCCCCTTTTTTACACATTATGGCAGACAGTCCCCCTTTTTACACATTACGACAGCCATAGCCCACCTTTTACACATTACGGCAGACAGAGTACCCCTTTTTACACATTACGGCAGACGGTGTCCCCCTTTTTACACAGTACGGCAGACGGCGTCCCCCTTTTTACACAGTACGGCAGATGTCGTCCCCCTTTTTACACAGTACGGCAGACGGCGTCCCCCTTTTTACACATTATGGCAGACTGCGTCCCCCTTATTACACATTACGGCAGATGGCGTCCCCCTTTTTACACAGTACGGCAGACGGCGTCCCCCTTTTTACACAGTACGGCAGATGGCGTCCCCTTTTTACACATTACGGCAGACAGCGTTCCCCCTTTTTTACACATTACGGCAGACAGCGTCCCCCTTTTTTACACATTACAGCAGACAGCATCCCCCTTTTTACACATTACGGCAGACAGCGTCCCCTTTTTACACATTACGGCAGACGGCGTCCCCCTTTTTACACAGTACGGCAGATGGCGTCCCCCTTTTTACACAGTACGGCAGACGGCGTCCCCCTTTTTACACAGTACGGCAGATGGCGTCCCCTTTTTACACATTACGGCAGACAGCGTCCCCCTTTTTTACACATTACGGCAGACAGCATCCCCCTTTTTTACACATTACAGCAGACAGCATCCCCCTTTTTACACATTACGGCAGACAGCGTCCCCCTTTTTACACATTACGGCAGAAAGTTCCTACAAGCACACCCACACACACACACACACACACACACACACACACACACACACACACACACACACACACACAGCTTGTCCCATCCAGCGACTACACACACACACAGCCTGTCCCCTCCAGTCACCACACACACACACACACACACACACACACACACACACACACACACACACACACACACACACACACACACACACACACACCCTGTCCCCTGATGAGGAGGCGCAGGACCGGACATACAGCAATCTCATCCAGCGTCCTGATCCACTGCTGCAGCTACAGTACTCCTGCAGACAAGCACTGAGGAGCACGGACCTGCAGGTGTTGCCGGCGGTCCTGCGCCCTCAGTGCACTTGCGCTGTGTGCCAGGCACCGCCGGCACACACCTAGTTACGGCACTGCATGATGAAGCTAATTTCTACATGAACACGCCTTTTGACAGAAATGCCCTTTAAGGAATGGAGTATTGGAGCATTTGTTCATTGTACTTACACTGCTGCATACTTGCCTACTCACTTGGAGCATCCATGAATCTCATGTGGTGCTCCCGGGCGCCCAGAAGAGTGGCCAAGTCTTCCTGCTCTGTTCCTAATATTCCAAGGGATATAAATCTGTGAATGTTTTCTAGGTACTCTTCGCATAAGAAATCCAAGGAAACTGCCTGTATTATTGTATTCCAATGGGCTTATTTTCCTAATTACGAGAGGAGTTAGCTGCGGGGATTCTGCTCTGTTCCTAATATTCCAAGGGATATAAATCTGTGAAGGTTTTCTAGGTACTCTTCGCATAAGAAATCCAAGGAAACTGCCTGTATTATTGTATTCCAATGGGCTTATTTTCCTAATTACGAGATGAGTTAGCTGCGGGGATTCTGCTCTGTTCCTAATATTCCAAGGGATATAAATCTGTGAAGATTGTGGAGAGGAAGATCAGAGGTACATAGAATCCTGACTGGTGGAATTCCCACTCCCCCCAAAAGCGTGTTTGTCTACTCCTAAGAAAGTAGACTCATCTTTAGGTACAAAACCAACCAAAAGAATTTGAATATATTGAATCTCCCATACACATACTTAATGCACTATGAATGTTTTGTTTATGTGTTTTTTTTGAGCGCCTCTGGATTCTAATGGCATTCTTTTGACCACAAAGTCTTCCAAAGCCACCTGCTTATGGCTACCCACTTCCCAAGTGAAAGTGGGGTCTATTAATGAAGCAGTGAAAAGTGTGGAGATGCGAGCCAGTGGAGAAGTTGCCCATGGCAACCAATCAGCATTGAAGTAACATTTATAATTTGCATACTATACAATTGTATGGAGCAGCTGATTGGTTGCCATGGGCAACTTCTCCACAGGCTCACTTCTCCACTCTTTTCACTGCTTCATGAATAGACCCCAGTGGACGGTTCAGGCAGCTGATGATGCGATTCGCACTGAATCGTGTCTTGTATCCCCACCTCTGCTTCACAATGCAGAATCAGCAAGTATGCACTCCTGACCGTATTACTTTGTGGGGGTCAATAGTACTGTGTACTAACAGCACAGAATTAGGGAGACTTGCCAGGACTAGTTAGCACTGCATTGTTAGGTGTGTGAATGGGGATATTATAGTGACTGCATATAACATGGGGAGCCGCTCATGGGATGGATGATATTATGCCCAATATACTCTACAATTATCAAGCAGTGAGCAACCATGCATGCTGCGGGTCCCACTAATACCAATACTAAGGATCATCCATGTAGCTAAATATTAAATAAATATCTATATCTTAGCAATGCTGGCTGTTGTTTATGGTGTCATTTGCTGCAACCCACCTTACTCAGACAGTCTGTGAGCCTCCGGTGAGCGGTAACATCTGCAGTGTTGTTTGGTGCGAGGTGTCACAGAAAGAGCTGCTAAATTAATAACTCCTCATAGACATAACTAATTTATACGACATAAAATGTACTGCTACAAATAGAAAAAAGCTCAAAATAAAAAAATGCTTATGTTTAGTAAATAAAATTGTTTACTGTATCCATTGTAAAGCAAGATACAAGGTAACAATACTATTTTTAGGGTATCACATTTGGACAAAAACCTGCGGTAACTCTCTGCCTGCAAGAAAGTGATCTTGCTTCATGCTTTAATGTCATCCCACTTTTGGCAGGCACACGACCCACAAAATAGGCCAGGAATGAGGGCGGTTGGTGTAAGCTCACTTCATTGTGTGCTCTGTTTCATGATCAGTCAAGCAGGAGCTATGACCTTTAGTCATTCCTGATTTAAATATTCCCCATTCATCACTGGGAAATCTCTCTTGTGGTCCTTTGATCACAGACTTACAGTATCTTGGCTCTGGTCTGAACTGAGTGGAATATCCAAAAGTTGGACCACTCAACATCAACACTGGTTAGCCTTACCTATGTTGAACTATTACAGTGCAAGCCTCATTCTTCATGTATTCCCTGGAGTCACTGCTGTTTGGGCACCTCAAAGTCTGTGTGTCTGTACCAGCTAAATGATAGGGGAAAGAAAACACTTACAAAGTAGCTTCATCCCAGAAGATACAGTATGATTTAGTGATGGGCTCCTCATGGTGTTAACTCCTGAATTACATTTTTCTATTGCCTACAAATGCTTTCGGTCACTACAGCACCTGGAGAAAATAAAAAATAAATGGACCTACAGTAGGGTGCTCTCGTACTTACAGGTTTCATATTATACAATATATTTAACTTAAGAACAGTTAGCACAATTGCCAAATTAAATGTACCTGTACTGTACACTGACAACAATTGCAATTTATAATCACACACTGCTGTTTAGAAAAAAGTGCGCTGAGTATCAATGTATAATAACATGATTTGAAACTACTAATTAAGTAGAAGACACCTCAGACATTATCCACTGTGAAATGCCTTGCTGCAATGAGAATTAAGTTGATCAGTTGCTAAGCAAATATTTTTTGTTCTTGCAAAGCTCCACAGAAATGTTATTTTACAGCCTTTAGATCATGTAAACCAGGTTCAGAATATAATAATTGCAAAATGTATTATTAGCATTGTAATGATTTTTTTGGGGGGAGATACAGCTTATTGGTTACTTAACCCTATTATATATTATCATTACTCCTGAGGAAGCCGCCGAGTATAGAGGCGGAGAAACGCATAGAGCTTGATCTTTATGCATGGCTGCGACCTTCTGACCATTGGGACATCAATCTAACGGACTTGGTGCGGCGGGACCCCGGACAAGCCAAAGTGTCATACAGCATTCCTATAGCTGGAGGGGGGATCGGCTCCCAGTACAGTCTGCAGTTACTGGGGGTGATCACTGCGCTAAAAGCCAACCAAGATTCCAGTGTCCATCCATCACCCGTGGTAACGGGGAATGTGTCAAGTTGTGAGTGCATGCTATCTACTAACAAATGTTTTAAAACGTACTAATTTGGAAACGCATCAGTTGTGACCATATACTTTGCTACAGATGCTCTCTGATTGATCCACTAACCAATTGCAACCTTGTTTTGAGCTTCAGCAGAGGCTTATATTTATTCATGCATGCAGCATCTGAATAACAGCTGTGGATAGTGTTTAACATCAATTTTCACTAACGATCTGCATGTCTGCTTGATTTGAACTGAGGTTCTAATTAATGGATGACCAGCAAGGTCTTTTCTGATGACTATGAAAGAGTTATGATCAATTAATTGATTATTAATGTGCACTGATTAATCAACTAACAAGGACTGAGTTTTTTGGTGCTCTTTGGAGAATGGAGAGTATTGTATGATGTATTTCCAATGGTTAGCTTGTGTAGTATAGTATTAATGAATTTTTGAATTAATTGTCAAATTTTATAATATTTTATACACCGGCCGTGTGTTTAGTGTTGTATGTTTATGTGTTTTTTGTCTTTAATTTAATAATAAATTTATAAAAAATATATCTGGCTGTACAGCGCTTCAATTATTATTTGGTTTGGTGCTATTATAGGTGTATTGGGGGTCATTCCGACCCATTTACATGCAGCGGTACTTCGCTGCGGTGCGAATTGGTCGGAACAGCGCATGCGCATCGGCCGCATTGCGCACGCGCGTCGTTGCCTGGCAACGGCCGTCGCCGGGCAATGACCATAAGAAAGAAGAAAGTGATCGCTAGCGCGATCGCAAGAAGATTGACAGCGGAGAGGTGTTCCGGGGCGTCTACTCACCGTTTTCCGGGCGTGGAGATCCGAACACAGGCGTGTCCAGGCGTTTGGAGGGCGGATGTCTGACGTCAATCCCGGAACCTTCATCGCTGGATTCGTTGCACAGGGTAAGTAGGTCTGACCCTGGTCTTGTTTTGCAGGAAACTTTTTTAGCATAGCAGGGCTGCACAAGCGATCGCAGCCCTGCTATGCTAAAATACACTCCCCCATAGGTGGAGATTAGTTGATCGCACCAGCAGCAAAAAGTTGCTTGGTGCGATCAACTCGGAATGAGGGCCATTGAACGGGTGCTCATGCCCATAGGGGGTAATTCCAAGTTGATCGCAGCAGGATTTTTGATTGCAATTGGGCAAAACTATGTGCACTGCAGGGGAGGCAGATATAACATGTGCAGAGAGAGTTAGATTTGGGTGGGTTATTTTATTTCTGTGCAGGGTAAATACTTGCTGCTTTATTTTTACACTGCAAATTAGATTGCAGATTGAACACACCCCACCCAAATCTAACTCTCTCTGCACATGTTAAATCTGCCCCCTACCCCCCCCCCCCTGCAGTGCACATGGTTTTGCCCAACTGCTAAAAAAATACCTGCTGCGATCAACTTGGAATTACCCCCATAATCCGCCGGATTGTGATAAACTCCATTGTGATTGTAATTATAAATGTATTTATCTTATTTTTCACAATTGTCACTTTTTTTTTTTAAATTTCAATATTACCTTTCTGACTCTTGGGAGCACCACCAACCCACTTTATTGTCCTTGAATATAAGGCTTAATTCATATATGCTGGTTACTAGAATCATTTTAATAACATATGAATGTGATCCCACTCAGATAAACACAGTGCGGAACCAAATCCCTTTTTGCTACTGTATGTAGAATTTTCGAAAAGTGTTAGATACTGTATAAAATTGAATTGATTTAGGGGTCCATTACAGAAAGTCATGTGGAAACTGTAGCTTCATGTGATTTTGTGATTGTGCCTTTTTTATTGTCTATGTGGTGCAGGAGAAATCGCAAATATCACCCGTGTAAATTACAGAATTGGTGCATATTGCTGTCCCCCATACAATGTATGGGGATGTTGTGATTCTGCTATTTATTAAGATCCAAAAGCCTAATACTTTTGGAGCTTGTCTCTGATAGCTAATACCACCTTCAGATAGCAGCTATCAAAAGTGGGAAGAGGCCCTCCACTGCATCTGACCCTTTTTGTGTGCAGGTGCAAATAATGCAGGAACATTGGGGGTAATTCCAAGTTGATCGCAGCAGGAAATTTTTTAGCAGTTGGGCAAAACCATATGCACTGCAGGGGGGGCAGATATAACATTTGCAGAAAGAGTTAGATTTGGGTGGGTTATTTTGTTTCTGTGCAGGGTAAATACTGGCTGCTTTATTTTTACACTGCAATTTAGATTGCAGATTGAACTCACCACACCCAAATCTATCTCTCTCTGCACATGTTATATCTGCCCCCCCTGCAGTGCACATGGCTTTGCCCAACTGCTAACAAAAATCCTGCTGCGATCAACTTGGAATTACCCCCATTGCCAGGACCCAGAGGCAGAACTCTGGGAGGCAACGGAGTCATCTGCCACCAGGCTCCTGCTCTGAAGGGTGACACCTCTCCTCCCATTCTGTGACACCATTGAATTAAGTTAATTGATATCAGTCGCTGTCTTTTCAGTGGCTGACTTCCTCACTTGTCCCTGCACCTTACAAATCACACCCTCTTTATTATAGTGGATATACACATTTTACAAGGGTCACACCCAGGATTAGAAACCACGACCTATTACACTGGAAGCAGACACCTTACTGATGAAGCTGTTTGCTCCTGTATAGGAAATATGAGAATTTTAACTATATGAAGATACTTCTCTGACAATTACACGTAACTTCATATAGTTAGAATTCTCATGCTTCCCGTACAGGAGCAAATAGCTCCATCAGTAAAGTGTCTGCTGTCAGTGTAACAGGTCATGGGTTCTAATCCTGGGTATGACTAAGAATTGTGCGATTTAAAATAGAAGACACCTAAATGTATAAATACAGTATATAATTTTTTTTCAGAACACTACACACACACACACACACACACACACACACACACACACACACACACACACACACACACACACACACACACACACACACACACACACACACACACACACACACACACACACACACACACACACACACACACACACACACTTATTTAACTTAATATAGGAAATGGGGGGGGCACCAATATTTATCTTGCCTCCGGGCAACTGGGACGAACTTACGCCACTGCCAGGACCTGCTTGTCAGAGCTTCTTTACAGCAAAAAGACATTTTTAAATAGCCCCAAATAAATCTAAAAGTAAATAAATAGCATGGCCCCCGAATAATAAGGAATTATACTTTTTGGGGCCCCCACTGCAATCGATAATAAATTGGCCCTTAAATCTGTATTATAAAATGCCATTGTTCTAGTCAAGTGTTATTTACCAATGCACAGAGCTGGCCCACACCAATATGATGCCCTAGGCAAGATTTTGGCTGGTGCCCCCTAGCAGCACCGCTAGTTCCGCCTCTGACAATTCACCCCTTTCCCAGCACCATCACCCTACACCCATAGTAGTCCTTTTTTTCCCTACCCCCTGTAATTTAAATAAAAACAGTGTGCACATTCGGCGCACAGCCCAAAAAGGTATGTGTTTTTGCTGGCAAGGGGCATGGCCACACAATAGTACCCACAATTCAACTTATGCCCTAGAGTAGTGCAACTTTATTCACAATTTATAATGCGATAGTGTCCTTTATTCACATTAAATCACACAGTAGTATCACTTTACCTTATATACGTTACTCCTCAGAGTAGTGCCCCTCATTCATATAACATCTTACTGAATTGCTCCTTATTCACATTACACCACACCATATTGCTCTTTATTCTCATTACACCACACCATATTGCTCCTTATTCACATTACACCACACCATACTGCTCTTTATTCACTTTAGACCACACAGTAGTGCCCTTTCTATACGTTACGCCACACAGTAGAGCACCTTATACACATAATGCTACATATTGGTTATGGGATCGGTATGAAATACCTCCAATCAAAATACAGACTTTCAAAATCCCGACACCAATTGACTGATGGTCAAAATCCCGACAAGTTCAAAATCCCGACATGGACAAAATACCGACATTTAAAATACCGACAAGGTCAAAATACCAACATGTAAAATGCCGACAGGTCAAAATATCGACATGCATTTTTTGTTGATTTTTGTGTTTGTCGACATAAGTCAACATGGACACCATATAAAGTGTACCGCGTCCCCTCGCATGGCTCGCTGCGCTCGACATGCTTCGGGCACACTATTATATTCCCCCTCCAGGTCCACTGGGATGGTAAAGTATGAACAAGTCGGTTTCAATGTAAAAACTCATGAAAAACTCATGTCGGTATTTTGACCTGTCGGCATTTTACATGTCGGTATTTTGAACTTGTTGGTATTTTAAATGTCGGTATTTTGTCCATGTCGGGATTTTGACCTTGTCGGGATTTTGACCATCGGTCAATTGGTGTCGGGATTTTGAACGTCGGTATTTTGATTGGAGGTAAACTGACTGCATCCCAATATATATACTGGTGGTCAGCAAACTGTGCAAAACTGAAATGCACCACAGGTATAGATGGATAGTATACTTGACGACACAGAGGTAGGTAGAGCAGTGGCCTACTGTACCGTACTGCTATATATTATATATACTGGTGGTCAGCAAACTGTGCAAAACTGAAATGCACCACAGGTATGGATGGATAGTATACTTGACGACACAGAGGTAGGTAGAGCAGTGGCCTACTGTACCGTACTGCTATATATTATATATACTGGTGGTCAGCAAACTGTGCAAAACTGAAATGCACCACAGGTATGGATGGATAGTATACTTGATGACACAGAGGTAGGTAGAGCAGTGGCCTACTGTACCGTACTGCTATATATTATATACTGTTGGTCAGCAAACTGTGCAAAACTGAAATGCACCACAGGTATGGATGGATAGTATACTTGACGACACAGAGGTAGGTAGAGCAGTGGCCTACTGTACCGTACTGCTATATATTATATACTGGTGGTCAGCAAACTGTGCAAAACTGAAATGCACCACAGGTATGGATGGATAGTATACTTGACGACACAGAGGTAGGTAGAGCAGTGGCCTACTGTACGGTACTGCTATATATTATATCATAATAATATTGGTAATACATTTATACACATAATACCACACAGTAATGCCCCTTACACATATGACACACATTATTAATGTCCTTATAAACATAATGCGCCTTACACATTATGTCAACCCTTATTAATGCCCTTATACATATCATTTCCCTTACACATATGCCACACATTGTTAATGCCCTTATACACATGACACACATAATGTCCCTTACACATATGCTGCATATTATTAGTGCCCTTATACACATAATGACACACACAGTGCCCCTTATACATATGTTACACATTATTAATGCCCTTATACACATAATGACACATATAGTTCCTGTGGTGAGTCATCTGGCAGCTCTGCTAACGTCGGGTGCCTATTTTTTATGAAAATGCATCTTATTTGCATTGCTATGTGGCTAGGATGCACAAGCAGCATCTGCTGATTAAAATGATATGCGGCATGCCTATATACTGTGTGCGACTGTGGCTGTATCTGCATACGAAATGCTACACACAGAATATAGGCATGCCGCATATCATTTTAATCAGCAGAAGCTGCTTGTGCCCCTAGGCATACCAGATGCCCTAGGCAATTGTCTAGTTTGCCTATGCCTAGGGCCGGCTCTGCCAATGCAACAATACAAATGACTGTATTTCTGGACTCCAAGTGACGTGTGACTGTGGTGGATGGTATCCTGAGGTGGGCATGGAATCCGGAACTGATGTCTGGCCGCTTCCCTATTCCATCTGGGACTTCCTGGCCCATATTTCCCGCAAGGCAACCTAGGTGCCAACCTAGGGTCCAGTGGGTCCCATAGGGCCCGTGGCCAGGCTCCACGATATCCGTCCAGTCCATGATCCATCACACAGGCTGGTTTCTAGTTAAGGGGTACATTTACTAAGCAGTGATAAGAGCGGAGAAGTGAGCCAGTGGAGAAGTTGCCCATGGCAACCAATCAGCACTGAAGTAACATCTATAATTTGCATACTATAAAATGATACAGAGCTGCTGATTGGTTGATGGGGAAATTTCTCCACTGGCTCACTTCTCCACACTTATCACTGCTTAGTAAATGTACCCCTAAATGTTTTACAGAGGCTCAGTAACGGGGCACAGACCATTACATATCACTAATACTGGTACTGAGCTCCACTACTATGCCTCTGCAAAATGTTTCCAGAGGAGCGCTGCGCAACCACCGTGTGATGTTATGATATAACATGATGAGTATCCTTCTATGAATCATTTTTATTACGAACCATGTTGGTGTAAAATAATGGTCATCATTGCTGCTATTTTGCAAGTGGCACCACTACTGTTGTAATGTGAAGGGATACATAGCCAATATAATATGATGCAGTAGCGCACGCAGGGGGGGGGGGGGGTTCTGGTTGCACAGAAACCCCCCCTGATGGACTGAATTTGCTTTATAGAGACGGAGACAGCTGTGTCTCCGTCTCAAGAAAAGCCGCGACCGCGTTCGCGATCACAGCTACCGCTGCAGGGAGCTCTTGCCAGCAGTCACCCTACAGCGTCTGTCAGTGAAAGGGAGCTGCTGCTCATGCACATATGTCCTCCTCACTGTGTCCTCTGCAGCTTCCGGGTACCATATGTATATTATTGTGAATCTTTATATATGTATATATATATATATATATATTTCTCTGACGTCCTAGTGGATGCTGGGAACTCCGTAAGGACCATGGGGAATAGCGGCTCCGCAGGAGACTGGGCACAACTAAAGAAAGCTTTAGGACTACCTGGTGTGCACTGGCTCCTCCCTCTATGACCTTCCTCCAGACCTCAGTTAGAATTTTGTGCCCGGCCGAGCTGGATGCACACTAGGGGCTCTCCTGAGCTCCTAGAAAAGAAAGTATATTTTAGGTTTTTTATTTTCAGTGAGATCTGCTGGCAACAGACTCACTGCTACGAGGGACTTAGGGGAGAGAAGCGGACATACCTGCTTGCAGCTAGCTTGGGCTTCTTAGGCTACTGGACACCATTAGCTCCAGAGGGATCGAACACAGGCCCAGCCTCGGTCGTCCGGTCCCGGAGCCGCGCCGCCGTCCCCCTTGCAGAGCCAGAAGCAAGAAGAACGTCCAGGAAATCGGCGGCAGAAGACTCCGGTCTTCATTAAGGTAGCGCACAGCACTGCAGCTGTGCGCCATTGCTCCCTGTGCACACCACATACTCCGGTCACTGAAGGGTGCAGGGCACTGGGGGGGGGGGGAAGGGGGCGCCCTGTGCAGCAATTAGAGTACCTTAAGAGTGTCAAATCACACATAATATAGCCTAATAAGCTATATATGTGTAAAATACCCCTGCCACATTATGATTATAAGAGCGGGAGAAGTCCACTGAAAAAGGGGCGGGGCTATCTCCCTCAGCACACTGGTGCCATTTTCTCTTCACAGTGCAGCTGGAAGACAACTCCCCAGGCTCTCCCCTGTAGTTTTCAGGCTCAAAGGGTTAAAAAGAGAGGGGGGGGGGGGCGCACTAAATTTAGGCGCAAATCTGTGTATTATAGCAGCTATAAGGGAAAAATCACTGTGGGTAGTGTGAATCCCTGCATTATATAGCGCTCTGGTGTGTGCTGGCATACTCTCTCTCTGTCTCCCCAAAGGACTTTGTGGGGTACTGTCCTCAGTCAGAGCATTCCCTGTGTGTGTGCGGTGTGTCGGTACGGCTGTGTCGACATGTTTGATGAGGAGGCTTATGTGGAGGCGGAGCAGATGCCGATAAATGTGATGTCACCCCCTGCGGGGTCGACACCTGAGTGGATGGACATGTGGAAGGAATTACGTGACAGTGTCAACTCCTTACATAAAAGGTTTGACGACATAGCAGATGTGGGACAGCCGGCTTCTCAGCCCGTGCCTGCCCATGCGTCTCAAAAGCCATCAGGGGCCCTAAAACGCCCACTACCTCAGATGGCAGACACAGATGTCGACACGGATACTGACTCCAGTGTCGACGACGATGAGACTACTGTACATTCCAATAGAGCCACCCGTTACATGATTACGGCAATAAAAAATGTGTTGCACATTTCTGATATTACCCCAGGTACCACAAAAAAGGGTATTATGTTTGGGGAGAAAAAAGCTTCCAGTGGTTTTTCCCCCATCTGTTGAACTAAATGTGTGAAGAAGCGTGAGTTGCCCCCGATAAGAAACTGGTAATTTCTAAAAGGTTACTAATGACGTACCCTTTCCCGCCAGAGGATAGGTCACGTTGGGAGACATCCCCTAGGGTGGATAAAGCGCTCACACGTCTGTCAAAGAAGGTGGCACTACCGTCTCAGGACACGGCCGCCCTAGAGCCTGCAGATAGAATGCAGGAGGCTATCCTGAAGTCTGTATATACACACTCAGGCATTATACTGAGACCAGCTATTGCTTCAGCATGAATGTGCAGTGCTGCAGCTGCGTGGTCAGATTCTCTGTACCTTAAGACAGGGACACTATATTGCTAACCATAGAGCATATTAAAGACGCAGTCTTATACATGAGAGATGCACAGAGGGATAATTGCCGACTGGCATCTAAAATAAACGCAATGTCCATTTCTGCCAGGAACTCGGCAGTGGACAGGTGATGCTGATTCTAAAAGGCACATGGAAGTTTTGCCTTACAAGGGTGAGGAGTTGTTTGGGGATGGTCTCTCAGACCTCGTTTCCACAGCTACAGCTGGGAAATCAACATTTTGCCCCATGTTCCCTCACAGCCAAAGAAAGCACCGTATTATCAGGTACAGTCCTTTCGGCCCCAGAAAGGCAAGCGGGTTAAAGGCGCGTCCTTTCTACCCAGAGGCAGAGGTAGAGGGAAAAAGCTGCAGCATACAGCCAGTTCCCAGGAACAAAAGTCCTCCCCCGCTTCCTCTAAGTCCACCGTAAGACGCTGGGGCTCCACAGGCGGAGCCAGGTACGGTGGGGGCCCGTCTCAAGAATTTCATCGACCAGTGGGCTCGCTCACTGGTGGATCCCTGGATTCTACAGGTAGCATCTCAGGGGTACAAGCTTGAATTCGAGACGTCTCCCCCTCGCCGTTTCCTCAAATCTGCCTTGCCGACAGCTCCCTCAGACAGGGAGGCAGTGCTGGAGGCAATTCACAAGCTGTATTCGCAGCAGGTGATAGTCAAGGTACCCCTTCTTCAACAGAGACGGGGTTACTATTCCACAATGTTTGTGGTACCGAAACCGGACGGTTCGGTGAGACCCATCTTAAATTTGAAATCCTTGAACACTTATATACGAAGGTTCAAGTTCAAAATGGAATCGCTCAGGGCGGTTATTGCAAGCCTGGACGAAGGGGATTACATGGTATCACTGGACATCAAGGATGCTTACCTGCATGTCCCCATTTACCCCCCTCACCAGGAGTACCTCAGATTTGTGGTACAGGACTGTCATTACCAATTCCAGACGTTGCCGTTTGGTCTGTCCACGGCACCGAGGGTATTTACCAAGGTAATGGCAGAGATGATGATACTCCTTCGAAGGAAGGGAGTTATAATTATCCCGTACTTGGACGATCTCCTTATAAAGTGTGACCTGCAGTAAGGAAATGGCGGGCCACAGGTTGTTCAGCCACCTTGGTCTTTAAGGCTTTACTGATGGCTGAACGATGGAGGGCCATACGTTCTCGTACTGTCCGTGTGGTTTTGCCCACATAATACTTGTTACATGGGCAGATTATAATGTAGACTACATGGGTGGAGAGGCATGATAATGCAAACTTGATCTGAAAGCTCCGATTCGTGTGTGGATGTTGAAAGCAACTGCCTGTAAGCATGTGATTGCAGGTAGTGCATCGTGGGCATTTATAGCAACCAGGAGGTCTTGTCATAAAATATGGTTCCGCTGTTGTTTGGTTGAAACCGGTGATGTCGGTGTGGACCACCATGTCGCGTATATTTCTGCCCCTGGTGAAACATGCCATAGGTTTTTTGTTTCGAAAGCAAGGTAAATCCTTGTCTGTGGCAACAATTGGCCAAAGAGCCCTACTCGCCCTTTGCACGACCTGACTCGAAGTAGTGAACGCCATTTTCCATGGTAGGACTTGGTTTGTTGTACGGGCACGTGGGAGTAACAGCTGTTCACGGCCAATGGACAGGACTTCTTGTTTTTGTTGTTTTAAAGCTGTGAGGCTGTAGCCCCTGGTGACAAATTTGTCAATAACATTGTCGATTCCTCTGGCAGCTGTTGCGGGATTGTCAGCAATTCTGGCCACCTGCATCATTTGGGACTTTGGCAGGCCCCGTTTGAGGGGTTTAGGGTGATGACTAGAAGCCAACAGGAGTGTATTTCTATCCGTGGGCTTGGAATATACCTCAGTGTGCAGGCCATCTGGTTGAAGTGTAACAAGGACGTCTAAGTAATGGATCGAAGACGTACTGTGTTGGAAAGTCACCTTAATGGTAGACTCTCTACTGTTGATGCCCTCGACCATCTGGTGAAGCAGTTCTTCGCTACCAGTCCATAGGATAAACAAATCATCGATGTAGCGCATGTAGATTTTAATATGTCGTCGGTAGTCCTCATTAAGGAAAAACATGCTGGTCTCCTCATGGAACATAAAGATGTTCGCGTAGCTGGGTGCCACGTGGCTGCCCATGGCGCAGCCTGATAGTTGGCGGTAAAATTGCCCATTATAGATGAAATAGTTTCTGGTAAGCGTGAGTTCCAAAAGCTGCATGAACAGTTCAATGTCCATGTCCTTGATGCCTTGAGCTTCGTAAAACTGTCTGGTGGCCATCAGACCCTGGTGATGAGGGATGGATGTGTACAGGCTAGTGATGTCAAGCGTGCATAGTATGCTGTTGGATGGCACCTTGTCAATCGCTGACAACCGCACAAGGAAATCCGTGGTGTCCTTAATAAGTGTAGGTTGACTCATTACATGTGGTTGTAAGATACAGTCCAGGTACATGGAAATGGGATGATATAGAGAATTGCGAGCTGAGATTATTGGTCGTCCGGGTGGTTGGGTCAAGTTTTTATGAATTTTTGGAACGGTATATAGAACCGGACAGACAGGGAATGGCTGATGGAGTGCTTTCAGAAGTTTGGAGTCAACATCGCCTCGCTGGTGTGCCAGTTGTAAAAGGACTTGAAGTTCCTTTTGATATTGGATAGTTGGATCTCTGGGTAATAGTTGGTATACTTGTCCATCAGCGAGTTGCCTGTCGATTTCAGCCATATAGTCCGATAGATTCTGAATCACAATGGCGCCCCCCTTATCGGCGGGGCGCACTATGATGTCACGGTATCCAGATAGATCACGTAAAGCCTGGGACTCTTGACGGCTCAAGTTGTGGTGGATTCTTGGTTGTGCTTGAGCAAATTTTTGCACAGAGTTATCCATTAATCGAGTGTAAGTCTTGATGGAACTATTATTAGATGTTGGATCAAACATGGATGTGCTTCTCCTGGATAGGAACGTCTGTGTAGGTGTATCCTGTCTCAAGGAATCTGAATGTTGAAAGAATTCCTGTAGCCGAAGAGTTCTGGAAAACTGATGTAATTCAATGTTCCAATTTAGATCATTATGAGGGTTGGTGGGGACGAATGATAACCCCTTACTTAACACTTTTTCTTCATTTTCCGTAAGACGTCTAGAGGATAGATTATATACTATTTTCTTTTGTTCTTGAGAGAGTTGTCTTCTTTTTTGCCTCTCGTTTTGACCCCCCCGGCGGGTGGCTTGGCGTTTAAAATGGACTTTTTCTGAACCGGTGTTTTGCTGGCTAAAGGGATTGAAGGGATTGAAGGTCCTTCTAAAGGGTCATCGGATTCACGGGTCACAAATTCACTATCGCTGTTTGAGGTGTGGGCGTCTCTCCCTTGCGCTTCACGCCGCCTCCTCCAGCTTTGTCTAGAATAAGATTCTGTGGGTTTTGACCTGCGGTTCTCTCCCCCCATGAGCCAATGGTATACACGGTTGGACTCATAGTCAGTCTGGACAATCTCGAATTTCTTGGTTTTGAACTTGACCAGCTCCTGTTGATAGGTCTCCATTTTGGTTTTAATTGACGAGTAAAGGTCAATGTTCGCATCACTGGTCAGAACCTCATGGTGGCAATCTTCCAACTTTGAGATTTTATCACGTGCCAACTTCAGTTCTCGTTCCGATTCTTGTATGACCAGGAGCATGAGGTCCAGGCTGCATTTATTGACTATGTCAATCCATTTCTGGCAAAAGTCGGGATTGTACCGTCCAATAGTGGGAGCGTTGCGCACCCGAAATCCCCGCGGGATCATGTGGTGTCGGTAGTATTTAGTGAGGGAAATCCCATGCATGAGATAATCAGTCTCTCGTTTTTTGAGTTTAACCAATTGGTCGCAGACGTCCTCCGGAAGGAAGCAAGATATCTTTGTTAGGCCACTCATCTTTAAAGAGGATATTTTCTACTTCCTCGTCTGTAAAGCAGTGTGTGAATCCTTGAGTGACAGGCATGCCTGTGTAGCCAGCAGGTAACTTGGTGCCAGCAATGCTGCTGGAATGGGCCGGTGCTGCATCTGCACTGTCCATGTTGTATGTGACTAGCAGCTCGGTGACTTGTTAAGCTGTATGGCAACAGCTCAGTTGTAAGCAGTATTTTAATAGCAAGTGGTGCTCGGTTCCGAGAGGGAGCATGCAGCTCCCAAAAGATCCAATGTGCAAAAAAGAACCGTCACTCGTAGCTGTGATCAATCTGATGCGGTGCCTTCAGTAGGAATGTAATAGAACAAGTGGAAGGACTGCGGCACTCAAATTTAAAGATGAAAAAAAAGGCTGATTTATTGGAACAAAGCCATCATTAAAATGCCGTGTGAAGCCAACGTTTCGGTGCCAAGCACCGTTTTCAAGGCAGGCATATACAAGTTGAACAAACAATACACATAAATTGCACTCACCTAAGTAGGGGAAAAACAGTCACCGCCACGGGAGAGCCGGGTCCGGCGTGCGCTTCCGCCTACCGAAGTCACGGGTGCGTCACGTCCGGTGACGTCAGACAGGATCCGCAATGGTTACCTTGGCAACGCGTCCCGTCGTCCTGGCGACGCGTCTGTTTGCCGGTGCCATCTGTGCCGGTGCCATGTGTGTGTGTGTGTGTGTATATATATATATATATATATGTGTGTTTATATATATACATATATATATATATATATATATATATATATATAGGAGCAGATGGACGTACGGCACTCTGGACTCTGAGAATCAGGTAAAGCAGGAGCCCCTTCTAGCAGTCATCAATGTTTGACATGTCCTGAGGAAAATTAATAAATTGAAACATTGACGACTGCTAGAAGGGGCTCCTGCTTTACCTGATTCTCAGAGTCCAGAGTGCCGTACGTCCATCTGCTTCTATCACCTTCTATCCGAAGCAAAGTATGGGCACCGGACCAAGTTACTCCCTGCATCAGTGAGTGCCGGATCACAACACACACACATATATATATATATATATACTATAGAAACCCCCCACAGGAAATCCTGCATTTTCCCCTGTGATGTGCTCCCCTGGCAGTGTAATGTAGTGTGATGGGCACCTTTACTGATATTATATATATGTCATCACAGCAACTTGTATAATATACAGTGTGTTTTTTTTTTTTCCTGTTGGGGATAGTGTTTGTTTTCCCTGTTGGGGGCCACTGTGGTGTTTCATTTTCTGTCAGGGGCCAATGAGTTTTATTTATTCCTGTGTGTACCAACATATACCTGTCGGGGATCAAAGTGTTTGTTTTTTTCCTATTGGGGGCCATTGTGTTGTATTTTTCCTATTGAGGTCAATTTGTTTTCTTGCTTTCTGTAATATAAGGCAGTTCTCTCCACTCCCCATCTACCACAAAATAAATAAATCCTATAGTGTATTAAAAAATAAATAAAGGGGGAAGGGAGACTGGGGCTCCAAACCGGTACATTGACTAGGGCCCCATGAGGTCTAAATTTTCCAGTGACCACCCCTTGTTGTTGATATTTATTACCAATTACTTATATAGTGACACATATACCGCAGCGCTTTACAGAGAGAATATTTCGCCATTCACATCAGTCCCTGCCCAAGTGGAGCTTACAATCTACAGTATATTCCCTATCACATGTACACATACACACATTCAAGTTAGGTTTATTTTTGTATATTTTGGAGCCAATTAACCTACCAGTATACTTTTGAATAGTGGGAGGAAACCAGAGTACCCGGAGGAAACCCACGCAAGTACAGGGATAATATAGCATCTCCACAGAGTTAGGGCCATAGTGGGAATCGAACCCATGACCTTAGTGCTGTGAGGCAGTAATTCTAACCATTTCACCATCCATACTGATATTTGCCACTGTGGAGATTTATAATGCTTTTTATCTAATGTATATTCTAAGCGCAATGTGTTTAAATGCTTTCAATTTTAAAAGGATCTCAGCACTACTCTGTCTGTGCTTGTGTGTTTTTCCCACCCCATGGTGCTGCAAAGTACACAAGGGAAACCAGACACAGATAGACCAAGGAGGAGAACCTCTAATTATATGGTGCCTATGGCTGTGGATTGAATTTCTACTGGAATTTAAGACAATTAATAGGATTTGTCTTCTAACTGGACTTCAGCCACAACTATTATGGTGATTTATGGTCATTATTTTCTGATTTATTGCTATTGTGAAGTTTTTTCCTTCAACTTCACTTTGGGTGCATTTTCATATCATCCATATGGTCAACGTGTTAACTTAAAGCAGGCATGTCCAAACTGCGGCCCTCCAGCTGTTGTGAAACTACATATCCCAGCATATCCCAGCATGCCCTGACACAGTTTTGCTGTCAGATAATGCTAAAGCTGTGTCAGGACATGCTGGGATGTGTCGTTTCTCAACAGCTGGAGGGCCGCAGTTTGGACATGCCTGACTTAGAGAGAGCTTTTTGTTTTGCATTGCCTTTTACTATACAGTCATGTTCTCGAAATTAGGGTAGGAAAGTCTATAGTGCAGTGGTTCTCAAAATGGGTGCCTAGGCACCCTGGGGTGCCTCAGGGCCCTTGCAGGTGTGCATTGGATTGGTGGTCCAGGACCACTTCAAATTAATTATAGTCAATGTAATAGGCAAAACCAATGCTGCTTTGGGAACCACTGCTATATTGTATGCAGCCCTTGAAATAACCTTGCAGAAAATGAAATTCAAAATAAATGACTGGTTTAATCAGTAATACCATAACAGTGACAGGCCTGCTCCCCACCAATCCCTTCATTTGAAATATTTATGTAGATATGAATCCAGGACTAAATCATTTTGTCTGATTGAATCAGGCCACAGTTGAGTCAAAACATATAAATGACTGTCTTTTCTCTGCTAATAAAATCACTACATTTATGTAGGTACAGTATAGTACATTCTAATCTATTGTGCTTAAAAATGTACAGTGTAAAAAATAATAAGCAACAGAGTTCAGGAGAAATTAATATGGGAAAATCTATTGTTTTTTTTAATTAGGGGATTTATTTTTATTATTGCTAACTTTTATATATAAGGAACCACAAAGTGTCTGCAACGCACTGGCGTATATATAATGCGTGCAAGGTGTGCGGTGAACACGGGCTCCTGGTTCCAGGGGGGGTCCACACACTGGCCTGCCATCAGGAGGGTGATGCGGGCACAGATGTCCTGGGCCCGGCCTCTATAACAGAGAGAAGAGAGCCCGGGCCGCTCATGCTGCCGCCCGCCTTGATGCTCTGCCCACTTTTCATTACCGAGTTCTGACATTGTCAAAGGAGGGGGAGAGGACGCTGCAAGCTTCTATTTTAAATGTCCCCCCAAAAATGGCCGCCGCCTCAGAGGAGACAGTTATTAAAGATACTAGAGGAGGATCCTCTAGTATCTTTAATAACTGTCTCCTCTGAGGCAGTGGCCATTTTGGCAGAGACTTTTCAATAGAAGCTTGCAGCATACTCTCCCCCCTCCTGTGACAGTGCCAGATCTTGTCATGAAAGGTGGTGGAGCTACACGGGACCAGGCTGCTACAGCTCCGGCCAGCCTATGATAGGTAAGTTGAGGGAGAGTGAGATAAAGAAAGTGTGTGTGTGTGTGTGTGTGTGTGTGTGTGTGTGTATATGTATGTGTATATATATTTAATCAGAGTCTACTGCACCGCCAGAGAGGAGGGGGTACAATCGGAGACTACACATGGGCCCCCTCTTTTCTTAAAGTGCCTCTGCTGCAGCCCATACAGGGCAAACATAGTAACATTTCATAATACCAAAGTATCAGAGCATAAGTACAATAGCTAACCATGGCATAAGTACAAGGCATGAGAACCAAACATTAATATAACACCATAGACTAAGGGGGAGAGATAACAGGGACAAAGGTAGGGCAACACACTGCGGCTACTGTAGTTGGACCGTGGAGTGGCGATACATGGGTGGGAATTGATTCAGTACTCAATGGTGCAGTATGGTTGAGCAAGCAGCATCAGAGGCGCTGAAAGGCAGAAGGATGCAAAAGCAGTGTAGCCTTGGCAACAGCGTCGGGCTGGGGCATGAAGGGCCCACCGGGGAAATGCAGTGGTGGGGGCCCATGCTTAGCCTCCAGAAGGTGTGTGGCTAGCTACCACAGAGTCTTGACTATTTATTAGCATGGCCTGTGCCCCTTATAAATATATATATAAAGTACTGATAGTACATGCATGATAATGTACCAGATTAATAAAACCAATGCACTGTAGAACATACACCATAAACGAGTGCAATAATGCAACATATGCATAATCTATAATTCAAGTGAATATTGTGGCATCTAATCCCTTGAGGAGGGGGTGGGGCTCACCGTTTTTCCCCCCCTGTGGCCCTGTGGGCCTGTCCGACCCTGCTTGACAACATGGCTTGTGCTATGGAACAACAAGAGAGAGTTGACCCCTGCTCATGAGAGTTCACTTACCTGAGGAAGGTGTAAATGCTTGGAGGGTAAACTAGGAAGGATACATGGTAGAGGGGTAGAGGAGAAGATTATACATTTTTTGAGGAAAACTGAAAGCTTTAATAAAAAGGTATGTTTTAACAGCATGCGTAAATCTGGGGAAACTAGTAGAAAGTCACTAGGCAAGGTAATGAGAATAGAAGGCATGAGAGAATGTGGTTAGGGATGCGGTTCGTGATGTGGCTGTGTGTGCGTCTGTGTGTGTGTATGTGGGAGATAAACTGAAACATAGCAGGAGAGAAGGAGGCCAAAGAAGAAGAAGTTACAGCAGTCTAGTACAAGCGGGAAATAGTGAGAGTAGACTGAGAATTTTGGTAGAAGCAGGGGTAAGGAGGGACTGAATTCTGATGTTCTGGAGGTGAAAGTGGCAAGAATGAAAGATGGCCTGCATGTGTGGAGTGATGGATAGAATGGAGTTGAGGATGACTTTGAGGCAGCAGACTTGGGGACAAAAATGAGGGTGATGTAATCAATAGAAATAAAGAGATGGCAAGGTGGATGGACCCTTGAAAGAAGAAAACAATGAGTTTGTCTTGCCCATTTTAAGTGCTGAGACATCAAGGAGGAGACAGTAGACAGGCAGTTACATAGTAACATAGTAACATAGGTGGTCATTCCGAGTTGATCGCAGCCAGCAACTTTTTGCTGCTGCTGCGATCAATAGTCCACGCCTATGGGGGAGTATATTTTAGCTTAGCAGGGCTGCGATCACTTGTGCAGCCCTGCTAAGATAAAAAAATTTCAAGCAAAACTAGACTAGCCCTGGACATACTTACCCTGTGCGATGGATCCAGCGATGATGGGCCCGGCTTTGACGTCACACCTCCGCCCTCCGTTGTCCTGGACACGCCTGCGTTTTACTCACCACTCCCCGAAAACGGCTCCAAATGGTACGGATCCGCCCAGCCACGCCTCCTTCCTGTCAAGCTTCTTAGCGGTCGCCGCTGCGACCACTTCCGTCCGTAGCCACGACACAACCCGGTGACCCCTGTCGCCGGGCAACGTCGCACGTGCGCACTGCGGCCGCCGCGCATGCGCATTCCGGACCCGTTCGCACACAGCAAAAAAAAAAAAACGCTGCGTGCGAATGGGTCGGAATGACCCCCATTGTAATTGAGGTTGTAAAAAGGCAAAATGTCCATTGTGTTCAACCTTTATTAAATTGTGCTGAAGTAATGTTTTATGACTATTTAACAACTATAATTCATGTTACACCCAGATTAACAGCGTGAATATTTTAAATGTTATAACCTTGGATATCATTTTCAGTCAGAAATGTATCCAATCCTTTTTTAAATGAATTTACAGAGTCCGCCATTACTACCTTCCCTGGCAGTGAATTCCAAATCCTTATTGCCCTAACAGTGAAGAGCCCTTTCCTCCGTTGCGTATGGAATTTCCTCTCCTCCAGCCTCAGAGAGTGCCCACGTGTCCTTAACAGTGTTCTTTTAATAAATAATTCATCTGATAACTCATTGTAATGCCCCTTTACATATTTGAAGATATTAATAATGTCTCCTCTTAGACGCCTCTTTTCCAGTGTATACATATTCAACCTAGTTAGCCTGTCCTCGTAGTCCAGTCCCTCTAGCACTTTAATCAATTTAGTAGCTCGTCTATGAACCCTTTCGAGTTCACCGTTATCTTTTTTTATACAGTGGTGCCCAAAACTGAACACAATATTCCAGGTGCAGACGTACCAATGATTTATACAGCTGCAGGAGTACATCCTCGTCCCTTGTCTCAATTCCCCGTTTTATGCACGCTAGCACCTTACTTGCCTTCTTTACTGCGCTTTTACATTGTGTATGGTTACTAAGCCAAATCTTTTTCCAGTACTGTTACCCCTCGACGTTCCCTGTTTAATATGTAGGATGCAAGCTTGTTTTTAGTCCCGAAATGCATAACCTTGCATTTTTCTATATTGAATCTCATTCTCCATTTAGTCGCCCAGGTTTCAAGTTTAGACAAGTCATTCTGTAGAGACTCCACATCCATTTCCGAATTAATTACCCTACACAGTTTAGTATCATCTGCAAATATTGACACTGTGCTTTCCAGGCCTATTTCTAGGTCATTGATAAATATGTTGAACAGTAGTGGCCCGAGTATGGACCCTTGTGGTATTCCGCTGACTACTGGGGACCAGGTTGAGGACTTCCCATTGACCACTACTCTCTGTACCCTGTTATTCAGCCAGTTACTTATCCATGTGCAAACAGTTTTTCTTAGGCCAAGCTCTTTTAATTTGATGATCAGTCTCCTGTGAGGCACTGTATCGAAGGCTTTTGCAAAATCTAAGTAGACCACATCCACTGCTTTTCCCTGGTCGAGATTATTGCTCACTTCCTCGTAGAAGCTAATTAAGTTAGTTTGACATGATCTGTCCCTCACAAACCCATGATGGTTCTTGCTAATAATCATAGCGGTCTGTAGATACTCCTGTATTCTATCCCTTAGAATTCCTTCCAATATTTTCCCCACTATAGACGTCAAACTAACAGGTCTGTAGTTACCCGGATGATTTTTGGAACCCTTAATTGTTGGTAATGCAATGGAGGGAGAGAGACCAGGAAAAGAGAGGAAAATGTGAATCATCAGCATAAAGTTGGTTTTGAAGGTCGGAGGAGCAGATGAGATTTTCAATAGAGGAAGTATAGATGAAGAACAGAAGAATGCTGAGAACAGGTCCTTAAGGGACACTTACAGGTAGAGTAAGGGAGGGAGAGGTGGAGTCATAGGTAGAGAAAGCAAAGGTTGCTGAGGTGGTAAGTGAACCATGATGGAGGCTAATGGACTGTATGGCATGGAATAAAGTAAGGCCAATGTCAAAGGTGGCAGATAGATCAAGTAGAATGATGAAAAACATGTGATCCATGGATTTGGGTGTGAGAATCTCTTTGGAGATCTTGTGTCAGAAACCAGAACACTGCATCACATATCTTACCGGTGCGCAGTCTAGTCCGGCTCAGGGGGTCCCTCGGGTGTCATATTACTTCTCATTCCACCTCCCGCTGCGCTGGTCCTGGCACCTCTGAACTCTGCTCCGGCTTCCTGCTATTTTTCCCGCTGGCCGCGGGTATTGGCAACGCAATGTTGCTGATGGTCAGCTGACTGCAACTCCACCACCATCAAGCATTGGTTCAGTTACATGATTCCGCTGACCAATCGTTTACCAGCAAGGGGGATAAAAGAGCTAGACAGAGCTCTAGCAAATCACCCAGAACAATGTCACTATATTAACTGCGTCTAAGCTCAGTCTCCTGCGTTGATTTTTGTTCCTGAAGTTCTGTTTGTTTCCAGCATTCCTTCATTTCCAGCAGTATTACTAGCACTGTGCTCACAGCTCATAGTAACATTTTCTGCACTGTGACTCCAGCTTTAAGCAGCATTACCAGCACTGTGATTCCAGCACATAGTAGTAACACCTGTACTGTCTCTCCAGAAGCTATAATTCCTCCCAATTCCAGTCACAGAGCAAGTTATCCAGTGTGCATTAGTGTGTACTGCAATTCCAGCTGTCTCTCCAGTTCCAGTCCAGTTCAAACAAGTCAGTTCCTAAACTGACACCAGTTCCAGTTGTCTCTCCAGTTCCAGTCCGGTTCAAGCAAGTCAGTTCCTAAACTGACTCCAGTTCCAGTTGTCTCTCTGGTTCCAGTCCGGTTCAAGCAAGTCAGTTCCTAAACTGACTCCAGTTCCAGTTGTCTCTCCGGTTCCAGTCCGGCTCAAGCAAGTCAGTTCCTAAGCTGACTCCAGTTCCAGTTGTCTCTCTTGCTCCAGTCTGGTTCAAGCAAGTCAGTTCCTAAGCTGAATTCAGTTCCAGTTCTGGTTCCAGTCTGGTTCAAGCAAATCAGTTCCTAAATTGACTCAGATTCCGAGTTAATTGCAGTTCTAGTATCTCCACTGTACATTTTTTTAATAAAAATATTCCTGAAGTTATCATCTTCTCCCTGTGTACCTCATGCGCAAGACTTACTTACGTTCACCGAGTTTCCTGCACCGTGTGCCTGTCACAGAACCACATTCAGATTAAAACTTGAATTCACAAAATACCAGAGTTCTAACAACTCGGAGAGGGTAGTTTTAGTGAAGTGGAGGGTGCAGAAACTAGATTGAAGTGGGTCAAGAAGTTAGTGTGTGGAAAGGAGTGAGGTGAGGAGGAGACAGACGATCCTCTAAAGGAGGAGTTCACCAGTGACTTGCGGAGGGGTGAGGCAGAGCCTTTCCTGTCATACTAACGTTTGCACTAGAGTTTTGACTGTATAAAGTATATGAAAAAATACAAAGAATATGTTAGAAATATCTTCTTTGTATTATTCTAATCATACTGTATTTATAGTCACAACTCTGAAATAAAAAGTCTATGGCAGGTGAAGCACTGCCTCACCTGTCTATCTTTTCCGCACATCTCAGATCAAAACTCACCAAGTTCCTAGGAGTTTACACATATGTACCTTTGCATAATGCCCACATGAACTCTCTGGATCATATGTGAGATAAAGTCTATGATAAAACGGCAAAATTGGGGCTTCACACAAATGGAAAACCCATTGTTTCTGCAGTCTTACGTGGAATCAGTGGCCTTCCGTATGGTAATGACCAATTTTGGGCGCAGTAAAAAGGCTATCTAATTGTATAGCCTTTCCCCATGGGGTAAGCTCCGCTAATCGAATCGGTTCGGCGCCGGCTAATTGAATATGCCTGTCAATGGTACGTTAATTGGCTGTATAAAAACTGTCCCTAGTGTGTGTTTATGTGGTAGACTCTGCAGTCACTGGGCAGAGTTGATGTAAATGAGTAAAAAGATTATCTGTAAAGAGGTATGTTTTTTTAATTTATTCTCATTTGCAACATTTATTTTCTCTTCCTCTATCACTATACTTGTAATTTTCATCTGTAGTTCTGCAGTTTGGTTGTTTAAAGATTTCCACATATTTGCTCTTACTGTAAGATTCAGACTAGATGGGCCAAGTGATTCTTAATTGCTGTCACATATACCCTAGCAGAATTTATATATATATATATATATATATATATATATATATATATGACATACATTTATTATATTTCTACTACAATTTTACACAATTTTCCTATTATTATAGTATCACCAGAATGTGTTAAATGGCTTTTGGAGGAGTTTCTGTAAAAACTGCTCCAAACCCTTTAACTCTCATTTTTCTAATAACCAGATTGCATTTCACATACTTATTATAATGGGCAATGCATTGTGACCAAGTTTATTAAGAAAAAAAATGTAAAAAAACACTGCTGCTCCTGGGACCCCTGTTGCAGTAAAGTGATGCTGCAAAGCTTCCTCTGAAAGTCGGGACACACACAAGTTCTCCACTGGTCTTATATCATCCTACTTTCCATTTTTCTTTCAATAGCAGTTAATGTTTACATATACAAAAAGCCAGTTAAATAGTTAAATAGATAAATAATTTTTTTCTTGTCAAACTGATTTTTTTTTTTACTTTAATGATTATTTAACTACTGTATACTTTAGGGATTGAAAGCTAGAATTTACATAGCGGGAATCACTGTTTAAACTGCATCTCATTAATGGATATGCTAGATTATTTAGCTGGGGATATGTAAGTGAATGTTTTATTCCAGGAAGGAACTGCTTGCAGTGAGATAACAAAGACATTGATAGTTTCACTGTGTTTTCAAGATTTGCTTCTGATAGTTTCTCTCCCACTTTGTCAACACAGACCTACTGCACAGTACAATGGGGGTCATTCCGAGTTGATCGCTAGCTGCCGTTGTTTGCAGCGCAGCGATCAGGCAAAAAATCGGCACTTCTGCGCATGCGTATGGTGCGCACTGCGCACGCGGGACGTACTTTCACAAAAGCCGATGCAGTTTCACACAAGGTCTAGCGACGCTTTTCAGTCGCACTGCTGATCGTTGAGTGATTGACAGGAAGTGGGTGTTTTTGGGTGGTAACTGACCGTTTTCGGGGAGTGTGTGAAAAAACGCAGACGTGCCAGATAAAAACGCAGGAGTGGCTGGGGAAACGGGGGAGTGGCTGGCCGAACGCAGGGCGTGTTTGTGACGTCAAAACAGAAACTAAATAGTCTGAAGTGATCGCAAGCTAGGAGTAGGTCTGCAGCTACTCTGAAACTGCACAATTTTCTTTTGTAGCCGCGCTGCGATCCTTTCATTCGCACTTCTGCTAAGCTAAGATACACTCCCAGAGGGCGGCGGCTTAGTGTTTGCACTGCTGCTAAAAGCAGCTAGCGAGCGAACAACTCGGAATGAAGGCCTATGCCTCTTATTGGATGCAACTTGCAATTTTTTTAATGTTTTTTATTTTCTGAGCTTTTTAACGTAAAGCACCAGGACCTGTGATCGTATTTTGTTTTCTACCTTACTGCGTAGTATATAGTTTAAAAATTGAGACACTCTCTGAAACTTAGGGACAGTTGTTATCTGTGTTCCAACTACTGTTTTATAAAGGTCTCTATACTGAATCTTGCCAAGGTATTTACTATTGTAGAGACCTGTGCTGAATAAATTAAATTAATAATAATAATAATAATAATAATAATAATAATAATAATAATAATAGTACACCTTTCTAGTAAATTAATTAAGTGCTCAAAGGTCATGCATCTGTACATCCAAACAGCACTGAGGAGCGATGAGGGGTTGTGGCTTTCAGACAGCCAGTGAGAGCTGTAAGGGAAGAGAGGATGAGCCTCCCTTCAGCCCTCACTGCACAGCTGTTAAACATACATTTAATATAGTGTTCACGCTAGGCAGCTTAGCGCCGCGCCTGCCCGATTTTTTAAAGGGCAAAATGTGCCCTGCCCCTTATGCAGCACCCTGCTAAAACAGCCTGCCCGAAGCCCGATGCCGCCGTATGAATAGATGCTACGTGCACGGCATCTATTCACATTCAAGGGAGAGCTTGGGGGAAGTCCCACACCTCCGTAGGTGCTGGGCACCTGGGCGGGAGGGGGCGGAACGGCGGTGCAGTCCAGCCAACGTGAGAGTGGCTGGACCATGCCAGGCCGCGGTGGCTGCTTGACGTCACATGCAGCCGCTGCGACCCGGGCAGCGATGAGTAGATCCCGACCAGTGCGCAGTAGCTGGGCTGGCCTGGAGCTACTCCTGAAGTACAAAAGCATCGCTGCTGTGCACTGCTTTTGTACTTCTGCGACGGGGCAGACTGATATGCGGTGCTGGGCGTCCCCCCGCATGTCAGTGTGCCTGATCGTAGGTGTGCTAAATTTAGCACAGCTACGATCAACTCTGAATCACCCCCTTAGCACCTGCACTTAGGCCAAGTCAATCAGTAGTAAGAAAGATCGCCTGTATTCAACCTTTATATGAGCTTCACTCCCGCCATGAGCACAAGCAAAACTTTCTTTTTTCTTTTTATACTTATATGACTCTTGCTTTGATTGCTTATTTATTGACTTCAGCTATGTCACTCACTGTCTCACATTCTCCAACCCATCAAGGGTTTCATCCATCATGATTCTATCTTCTGCAAATTGTCTTCAACTACAGATACCCCAGCCTAGTTGTTCTTTCCTGGGAGCAACCCGTACCATGAAATTAGCTTACAGATCTCACTGTTACCCAGTCGTGCAAGTAGAAAAAATGTCTTATAGGTACTGTATGCGCGCGCCAAAGGCATGATCAAATGCCACATGGGGCGTGGCCAATGAAAATGGGGGCGTGATACACATATGGGGGCCAGATACACAAATGCCCCCACAGTGCCAGATACACAAATGCCCCCATTGTGCTAGATACACAAATGCCCCCACAGTGCCAGCTATACTTTGCCCCCCTGTGCCAGATATACAATGCCCCCACAGTGCCAGATATACATTACCCCCACTGTGCCAGATATACATTGTCCCCCTGTGCCCCATATACAATACCCCACTGTGCCAGATATACATTGCCCCCACAGTGCCAGATATACAATGCCCCCCTGTGCCAGATATACAATGCCCCACTCTGCGCTCATTGCCCCCCAACCCCTTACCACTGGCTCTGTTTCTTGTATGTGAGGGGAGAAGAGCGCAGCGCAGTGCCTCTCCTGTCCCTCAATTCTCTCTGTTGCCCGGTCTCACTCTCCAGCTGTGACGTCGTCAATCTGAAATAAGGCGCTGGTTCATTCACCAATCAGAGCTCACAGACCGCCAGCCAATCAGGAGCCGCGGCTGCCGGTCCGTGAGCTCTGATTGGCTAGCAAACTGGTGCCTTATTCAGATTGACCCCGCCACTGGAGAGTGAGACCGAGCATCAAAGAGAATTGAGGGGCAGGAGAGGAGCTGCGCTGCGCTCTCCTCCCCTCACACAGAACGAAGCCAGCGGGTTGCAGTATAGTGGAAGGCCCGGCGTACCAGCTGGGAATTTCTTACTGGTACACCGTACCGGCCCGTACCGCCCTGTACCGCCATACTTGCAGAGCTGCTGTTACCTGAATTCCTACACAGCAAGCTCAACATGACCTAAGAATTTGATGTCTTCTCACATATATCAAGAGGCGTGTGCAGGAGCCGAGATTTGGTGGAGGGGGAGGTCCCGTTTAGAGATGAGCGCCCCCGAACTTCATGCTTTGAGTCTGGATCCGAGTCTGGATTGTGGTTTCCCGCCAGACTCGGAAACCAGAATGAGGCAAAAGTAATCATCACGCTGTTGGACTTTCGCGGGTTTTGGATTCCATATAAGGAGCCGTGCGTCGCCGCCATTTTCACTCCAGTCCTGGAGAGTGTAGCGAGAGGATGTGTCTCCTCAGTGTCTGTGCGGGACATGTGGGGTGGCGACCTGCTCTTTTGCATCATTCAAGTTGTGCTGCCTTGTGCTGCATCAGTCCAGTCACGGTGGTGGTGTCATAAGTCCAGTGCTGCTGTATAAGTCCAATTCAGTGGTGATGTCTTGTGCTGCCTCAGTCCAGTGGTGGAGTCCTGTGCTGCTATAAGTCCAGTGGTAGTGTCCTGCGCTGCCATAAGTCCAGTGCTGCTGTATAAGTCCAGTCCAGTGGTGTTGTCTTCTGCTGCATGAGTCCAGTGGCGGTGTCCTGTTCTGCCATAAGTCCAGTGCTGCTATATAAGTCCAGTCCAGTGGTGCTGTCTTGTGCTGCATCAGTCCAGTGGTGGTGTCCTGTGCTGCTATAAGTCCAGTGGTGGTGTCCTGTACTGTCATAAGTCCAGTGGTGCTGCCGTATAAGTCCAGTTCAGTGGTGCTGCCGTATAAGTCCTGTCCAGTGGTGCTGCCGTATAATTCCAGGAAAGTGGTGCTGCCGTATAAGTCCAATCCAGTGGTGTTGTCGTATAAGTCAAGCGGTACTGCCATATAAGTCCAGGGGTACTGCCGTATAAGTCCAGCGGTACTGCCGTACAAGTCCAGGGGTACTGCCGTATAAGTACAGCAGTACTGCCATATAAGTCCAGCGGTACTGCCGTATAAGTCCGGGGGTGCCATATAAGTCCAGTCCAGTGGTGCTGCCGTATAAGTACAGAGGTACTGCTGTTGTGAAATTCTAATAATTTCTTTCACTTAAAATAACAAGTAATAATATATGTGGCGGACGCAAGTTGCGTCTAAATACTCTATACAATTACAGTGTGCTAAATGTTGCAGTACAATGTCCCTTAGGGAAAGCAAGTGATCGCACACACACGCCATTGGCTGTGGTCCAGCGCACATATATATATATATATATATATATATATATATATATATATTTATTTGATTAAAAGGTATAACAACAATATAACAAATATACAGTTATATAATCAATACATCAGAATCAGAGTTACAGTTAAAGTTACAGTTACATACATAAGCAAGATTCCTTGGTTCCAGGCAGCCACTCATCAGATAGAAGACTTCTGAGAAAAGTGTGAGTGTTTGTGTGAATGAGAGTGTACGTGTGTTTGTGTGAGAGAGTGTATGTGTGTGTGTGTGTGTTGTTGGTATGAGAGAGAGAGAGTAGCTGGCTGGTTCACTAATTTATACAGTTTGTCCAAAGGCATACAATACAGTAATAAACACGCTGTTCTTATTGTTCCGTGATGTAAACATTTTCGGAATTCGGTGGTCCATTGGTTCACCCAAAGGTATTGTTCTCAGGAATGTGACTGTTGATGCTCTCAGGCTCGCACCGTGCAGGTAACTCAAACAGGCTAGTTACACGCCCCTCACTATGCACAATATTTCACCTATAATACATTTCTCCCATTAGTGTGAGCCCGCAATATGCAATATTCTGTCCACACATACTGGGGTGCAGCAAATGGAGAGCTGAACACGATGATATAAAATAAGATGTGATATTATGCTTCTAAACCTGTGCTATGTGAAACGTTGTGTCCTGATCTAACCTTAATGTTGCTAGATACTGAAGTCTGTTATTAAATCATCTTATGACTATGTGTAATTTATGTGTAAGTTTGGAGTATGAATATGTGTAACAATATGGCTTTTATTAGCAAATGCATGTTCTACCATAATAAGGGTAAGATGCTGTAATCCACAAAGTTCCATAGTATGCAAAAATGCGCATGTACGCATGCTAATAGAATCCAATATTGCATTCTGAGAGTAAAATGCAATTTTCGACTTTCTCACCATATAAGTCCAGGGGTACTGCCATATAAGTCCAGTCCAGGGGTGCTACCGTATAAGTCCAGCCCAGTGGTGCTGCCGTATAAGTCCAGGGCTACTGCCGTATAAGTCCAGTCTAGTAGTGCTGCCGTATAAGTCCAGTCCAGTGGTGCTGCCGTATAAGTCCAGTCCAGTGGTGCTGCCGTATAAGTCCAGGGGTACTGCCGTATAAGTCCAGTCCAGTAGTGCTGCCATATAAGTCTAGTCCAGTGGTGCTGCCGTATAAGTCCAGTCCAGTGGTGCTACCGTAAAAGTCCAGTGGTGTTGCCATATAAGTCCAGGGGTACTGCTGTATAAGTCCAGTCCAGTGGTGCTGCCGTATAAGTCCAGCCAGTGGTGCTGCCGTATAAGTCCAGGGGTACTGCTGTATAAGTCCAGTCCAGTAGTGCTGCCGTATAAGTCCGGTGGTGCTGCTGTATAAGTTCAGGGGTACTGCCATATAAGTCCACAGGTACTGCCATATAAGTCCAGGGGTACTGCTGTATAAGTTCAGGTGTACTGCCGTATAACTCCAGTGGGGTTGTATAAGTCCAGTCCAGTGGTGCTGTCTTGTGCTGCATCAGTCCAGTCAGTATAGTACAGTGGTGTTGCCTTATAGGTCCAGGGGTACTGCCATATAAGTCCAGGGGTACTGTCATATAAGTCCAGTCCAGTGGTGCTGCCGTATAAGTCCAGGGATACTGCCGTATAAGTCCAGTCCAGTGGTGTTGCCATATAAATCCAGTCCAGTGGTGCTGCTGTATAAGTCCAGGGGCACTGCCGAAAAAGTCCAGTCCAGTGGTGCTGCCGTATAAGTCCGGTGGTGCTGCTGTATAAGTTCAGGGGTACTGCCATATAAGTCCACAGGTACTGCCATATAAGTCCAGGGGTACTGCTGTATAAGTTCAGGTGTACTGCCGTATAACTCCAGTGGGGTTGTATAAGTCCAGTCCAGTGGTGCTGTCTTGTGCTGCATCAGTCCAGTCACTCCAGTGAAGGTGTCATGTGCTGTCATAAGTCCAGTGGTGGTGTCTTGTGCTGCCATAAGTCCAGTGGTGCTGCCGTATAAGTCCAGTCCAGTGGTGCTGCCGTATAAGTCCAGCCAGTGGTGCTGCCGTATAAGTCCAGTGATGCTGCCATATAAGTCCAGGAGTACTGCCATATAAGTTCAGGGGTACTGCCATATAAATCCAGTGGTGCTGTATAAGTCCAGTCCAGTGGTGCTGTCTTGTCCTGCATTAGTCCAGTCACTCCAGTGGTGGTGTCCTGTGCTGCCATAAGTCCAGTGGTGCAGCCATATAAGTCCAGTGATACTGCCGTATAAGTCCAGTGATGCTGCCTTATAAGTCCAGGAGTACTGCCATATAAGTTCAGGGGTACTGCCATATAAATCCAGTGGTGCTGTATAAGTCCAGTCGTGCTGTCTTGTCCTGCATTAGTCCAGTCACTCCAGTGGCGGTGTCCTGTGCTGCCATAAGTCCAGTGGTGGTGTCCTGTGCTGCCATAAGTCCAGTGGTGCTGCCATATAAGTCCAGGGATGCTGCTGTATAAATCCAGGGGTACTGCCATATAAGTCCAGTCCAGTGGTGCTGCCATATAAGTCCAGACCAGTGGGGCTGCCGTATAAGTCCAGGGGTACTGCAGTATAAGTCCAGGGGTACTGCCGTATAAGTTCAGTCAAGTAGTGCTGCTGTATAAGTTCAGGGGTACTGCCATATAAGTCCAGGGTACGGCCGTATAAGTTCAGCGGTACTGCCATATAAGTCCAGGGGTACTGCCGTGTAAGTCCAGGGGTACTGCCGTATAACTCCAGTGGTGCTGTCCTTTGCTGTATATTATTTACTCAAAATAAAGGGGATATTAATATTTAATCCAAATAATTTTTTCAGGGTTTGCCCTGTGTGGTGTAGGGGTATGCTCTCCTGTGCCGCATTTTGTTATATAATTCCAGAAAAATAATGGAGAACAAAAATTTGGAGGATAAAATACGGATCAATCAAGAACCACTTCCTCCTAATCCTGAAGCTGCTGCCACTAGTCATGATGACAGACGATGAAATGCCATCAACGTCGTCTTCCAAAGCCGATGCCCAATGTCATAGTAGAGGGCATGTAAATTCCAAAAAGCCAAAGTTCAGTAAAATGATCCAAAAAAATAAATTTAAATAGTCTGAGCAGAAATGTAAAGTTGCCAATATGCCATTTATGACACGGAGTGGCAAGGAATGGCTAAGGCCCTGGCCTGTGTTTATGACTAGTGGTTCAGCTTCACATGACGATGGAAGCCCTCATCCTCCCGCTAGAAAAATGAAAAGAGCTAAGATGGCAAAAGCACAGCAAAGAACTGTGCTTTCTAAGATGGTATCCCAAATTCCCAAAGAGAGTCCAAGTGTGTCGGCGCCGGCGGTTTGCGATGCCTTACCTTCCCAACAAGTGAACGGGAAGAGGTGTCTCCTTCCACTATTTGCACGCCCTCTGAAAGTGCTGGAAGGAGCACCCACAGTCCAGTTTCAGATATTCAAATTGAAGATGTCACTGTTGAAGTACACCAGGATGAGGATATGGGTGTAGCTGGCGCTGCGGAGGAAATTGACGATGAGGATTCTGATGGCGATGTGGTTTGTTTGAATAAGGCACCAGTGGAGACAGTTGTTGGCCATGGGATGAAAAAGCCCATTGTCATGCCTGGGCAAAATACCAAAAAAGCCACCTCTTCGGTGTGGAATATTTTCTCCACAAATCCGGACAACAGGTGTCAAGCCATCTGTTTCCTTTGTCAATACATAATAAGTACGGATAAGGACATTAACCACCTTGGAACATCCTCCCTTATACGTCACCTGCAGCGCATTCATCAGAAGTCATTGTCAAGTTTCAATTCAATTCAATTAAAGTGAAGTACGTAGTCAAATATGTGCTGTATGGTGCCTAGTTTTTATAACTGCCATCCTGTCTGCAACTGCAGTGCCACTCCTAGATGGGCCAGGTGTTTGTGCCCACACTTGTGTCACTTAGCTTAGTCACTTAATGACCTGTGTGCACCTCTTTTTTTCTCTCTGCATGATGTGCTCTTTGCAGCCTAATTTTTAAAACTGACCTCCTGTCTGCCACTGCAGTGCCACTCCTAGATGGGCTGGGTGTTTGTGTCCACTCTTGTGTCACTTAGCTTAGTCATCCAGCTACCTGATTGCATCTCTTTTACTTCTTTGCATTATGTGCTCTTTGGGGCCTAGTTTTTAAAACTGCCAGCCTGTCTGCCACTGCAGTGCCACTCCTAGATGGGCCAGGTGTTTGTGTCACTTAGCTTAGTCATCCAGCTACCTCATTGCTCCTGTTTTTCTTCTTTGCATTATGTGTTCTTTGGGGCCTAGTTTTTAAAAGTACCATCCTGTCTGACACTGCAGTCCTACTCCTAGATGGGCCAGGTGTTTGTGCCGCACACTTGTGTTGCTTAGCTTAGTCATCCACCTACCTCATTACACATCTTTTTCTTCTTTGCATGATGTGCTGTTTGGGGCCTAGTTTTTAAAACTGCCATCCTGTCTGCCACTGCAGTGCCAATCCTAGATGGGCCAGGTGTTTGTGCCGCACACTTGTGTTGCTTAGCTTAGTCACCAAGCGACCTCTGTGCACCTTTTTTTTTCTTTGCATGATGTGCTTTTTGGGGCCTATTTTTTAAAACTGCCATCCTGTCTGCTACTGCAGTGCCACTCCTAGATGGGCCAGGTGTTTGTGCCCACACTTGTGTCGCTTAGCTTAGTCATCCAGCTACCTCATTGCACCTCTTTTGATTCTTTTCATGATGTGCTGTTTGGGGCCTAGTTTTTAAAAGTGCCATCCAGTCTGACACTGCAGTGCCACTCCTAGATGGGCCAGGTGTCTGTGCCACCCACTTGTGTCGCTTAGCTTAGTCATACAGCGACCTCGTTGCACCTCTTTTTCTTCTTTGCATGATGTGCTGTTTGGGGCCTACATTTTAAAAGTGCCATCCTGTCTGCCACTGCAGTGCCACTCCTAGATGGGACATGTGTTTGTGCCGCACACTTGTGTCGCTTAGCTTAGTCATCCAGCAACCTCGGTGCACCTCTTTTTTTCTTTGCATTATGTGCTCTTTGGGGCCTTGTTTTTAAAAGTTCATCCTGTCTGACACTTCAGTGCCACTCCTAGATGGGCCAGGTGTTTGTGCCACCCATTTGTGGTCGCTTAGCTTAGTTATACAGCGACCTCGTTGCACCTCTTTTTCTTCTTTACCTGATGTGCTGTTTGGGGCCTACTTTTTAAAAGTGCCATCCTGTCTGCCACTGCAGTGCCACTCCTAGATGGACCAGGTGAGGTGCCGCACACTTGTGTCGCTTAGCTTAGTCATCCAGTGACCTTGGTGCAACCTTTTGGCCTAAAAACAATATTGTGAGGTGTGAGGTGTTTAGAATAGACTGGAAATGAGTGGAAATGAATGTTATTGAGGTTAATAATACTGTAGGTTAAAAATTACCCCAAATTATGTGATTTTGGCTGTTTTTATGTTTTTTTCAAAAATCATCCCGATCCAAAACCCGAAAGGGTGGTTTTAGCAAATCCAATCCAGATCCAAAACATGAGCGGGGATCCAGATCCAAAACCAAAACACAAAACACGAAAAGTGCCCACCGCACATATCTAGTCCCGTTGTGTCTCGGCTCCTATGCACACCTTTTCATATATCTGTTTGCTTTAAGGACCCTCCTGAACACCAGATTTTACCTAAAGGCCTTTTACTCTACTAAACTAAAATTTCCATTGAGTTGAAATCACATATTGAAAACTCTGGACACATATAAACCCTCTCTATAAGTTTCCCTATATTACTTTTTTTTTTTTGAGATGTCAGTTTCTCAAACTACAATAACTGTAATGAAATTCATACCATTTTTCATATATTAGCCATTAACCAAACGGCACCTATGTACATCTCTTTGCTTATCTCAAAATATCTCCCAACCTGACCTCTTTGCTCTTCACAAGATCTATGTCTCTCTCATCCACACTCATTACTAGCTCCCATCCACGATTGCAGGACTTTCTTCGGGCTGCACCCACTCTGTGGAATGCTCTACCATGCACAACAAGACTCTCCTCTAGTCTCCAAACCTCTCCCTGAAAGCTCACCTCTTCAGGCAAGCTTATCACATTCCAGAACCACTCACATAACCCAGGGCCGTCTTTTCGTATGGGCTTAATGGGCAGTTGCTCAAGGCCACCATGACTATAAAGGCCATAGGTTTATAGCTGATTGTCCCTTCTTTCCAGAGATACCAGCTTTTTGAAAATCAGCCCTGGGAAACTGAAGATATGTGATTTCAAAGCAGTGGCCCCCATCCAAGCCTGTTAATTACTCCTACCAGCCAGATATATTCTGTCCTGTCTGACTTACAGTTTTTCTGGTATACTCCAAAAGCTGGAACTCTCCCCTTTCGGAGGACACTGCCAGCTTGTCTCCACTATGTGCAGAACCAGAGATATCAGCATTCCAGCAGCTGGTCCCTGCTCCAGCTCCACACACCTGGTATGCAGTTTTATTGTTTGTTTGTGGATTGCTCTTGCTCCTGAACTCTGATCCCCAAGTCTCCAGTACCTCCTGAAAGGTGGGACTTTCTAGTTTTTTTTTTATCCCATTGAAAGTAAAGATGAGCGGGTTCGGTTCGTCAAGATCCGAACCCCCCCGAACTTCACGTGGTTTATACGGGTCAGAGGCAGCCTCGGTTCTTGCCGCCTAACACGCAAAACCTGAATGGGGGAAAACATCATAATCTCGCTGTCGGATTCTCGCGAAATTTGGAATCCATATAAAGAGCCGCGCGTCGCCGCCATTTTCACTCGTGCATTGTCGATTGAGCGGAGAGGACGTGGCTACGTTCTCTGCCTGAAAAGCTCAATATCTGTGCTCAGTGTGTTGCACTGTGGTGACCACCAGTATATAGTAGTACAGTACAGTAGGCCATTGCTGTATCTTGCAGCTCCGTGTCAGACTCAGTTCTAGTATCCTGATCAGTGCTCAATATCTGCTGCATTGTTGTGACCAGTATATAGTAGTACAGTGCTGCATTGTGGTGACCACCAGTATGTAGTAGTACAGTACAGTAGGCCATTGCTATATCTTGCAGCTCCATGTCAGACTCGGTTCTAGTATCCTAATCAGTGCTCAATATCTGCTGCATTGTGACCAGTATATAGTAGTACAGTGCTGCATTGTGGTGAACACCAGTATATAGTAATACAGTACAGTAGGCCATTGCTGTATCTTGCTGCTCTGTGTCACTTCTATTCTCCTGATCAGTGCTCATCTGTGCTGCATTGTGATGACCACCAGTATATAGTAGTACAGTGCTGCATTGTGGTGATCACCAGTATATAGTAGTACAGTACAGTAGTCCATTGCTGTATCTTGCAGCTCCGTGTCAGACTCAGTTCTATTTTCCTGATCAGTGCTCAATATCTACTGCATTGTTGTGACCAGTATATAGTAGTACAGTGCTGCACTGTGGTGACGACCAGTATATAGTAGTACAGTACAGTAAACCATTGCTGTATCTTGCAGCTCCGTGTCAGACTCAGTTCCATTCTCCTGAGCAGTGCTCAATATCTGCTGCATTGTTGTGACCAGTATATAGTAGTACAGTGCTGCATTGTGGTGACCATCAGTATATAGTAATACAGGACAGTAGGCCATTGCTATATCTTGCAGCTCCATGTCAGACTCGGTTCTAGTATCCTGATCAGTGCTCAATATCTGCTGCATTGTTGTGATCAGTATATAGTAGTACAGTGCTGCATTGTGGTGAACACCAGTATATAGTAGTACAGTACAGTAGGCCATTGCTGTATCTTGCTGCTCTGTGTCACTTCTATTCTCCTGATCAGTGCTCAATATCTGTGCTGCATTGTGGTGACCACCAGTATATAGTAGTACAGTGCTGCATTGTGGTGATCACCAGTATATAGTAGTACAGTACAGTAGTCCATTGCTGTATTTTGCAGCTCCGTGTCAGACTCAGTTCTATTCTCCTGATCAGTGCTCAATATCTACTGCATTGTTGTGACCAGTATATAGTAGTACAGTGCTGCATTGTGGTGACGACCAGTATATAGTAGTACAGTACAGTAGTCCATTGCTGTATCTTGCAGCTCCATGTCAGACTCATTTCTATTCTCCTGAGCAGTGCTCAATATCTGCTGCATTGTTGTGACCAGTATGTAGTAGTACAGTGCTGCCTTGTGGTGACCACCAGTATATAGTAGTACAGTACAGTAGGCCATTGCTGTATCTTGCTGCTATGTATCACTTCTATTCTCCTGATCAGTGCTCAATATCTGTGCTGCATTGTGGTGACCACCAGTATATAGTAGTACAGTGCTGCATTGTGGTGACCACCAGTATATAGTAGTACAGTACAGTAGGCCATTGCTGTATCTTGCTGCTCTGTGTGACTTCTATTCTCCTGATCAGTGCTCAATATCTGCTGCATTGTGATGACCACCAGTATATAGTAGTACAGTGCTGCATTGTGGTGACCACCAGTATATAGTAGTGCAGTAAAGTAGCCCATTGCTGTATCTTGCAGCTCCGTGTCAGACTCGGTTCTAGTATCCTGATCAGTGCTCAATATCTGCTGCATTGTTGTGATCAGTATATAGTAGTAAGGTGCTGCATTGTGGTGAACACCAGTATATAGTAGTACAGTACAGTAGGCCATTGCTGTATCTTGCTGCTCTGTGTCACTTCTATTCTCCTGATCAGTGCTCAATATCTGTGCTGCATTGTGGTGACCACCAGTATATAGTAGTACAGTGCTGCATTGTGGTAACCACAAGTATATAGTAGTACAGTACAGTAGTCCATTGCTGTATCTTGCAGCTCCGTGTCAGACTCAGTTCTATTCTCCCGATCAGTGCTCAATATCTACTGCATTGTTGTGACCAGTATATAGTAGTACAGTGCTGCATTGTGGTGACCACCAGTATATAGTAGTACAGTACAGTAGTCCATTGCTGTATCTTGCAGCTCCGTGTCATACTCAGTTCTATTCTCCTGAGCAGTGCTCAATATCTGCTACATTGTTGTGACCAGTATATAGTAGTACAGTGCTGCATTGTGGTGACCACCAGTATATAGTAGTACAGTACAGTAGGCCATTGCTGTATCTTGTTGCTCTGTGTCACTTCTATTCTCCTGATCAGTGCTCAATATCTACTGCATTGTGATGACCACCAGTATATAGTAGTACAGTGCTGCATTGGGGTGACCACCAGTATATAGTAGTACAGTACAGAAGTCCATTGCTGTATCTTCCAGCTCCGTATCAGACTCAGTTCTATTCTCCTGATCAGTGCTCAATATCTGCTGCATTGTTGTGACCAGTATATAGTAGTACAGTGCTGCATTGTGGTGACCACCAGTATATAGTAGTACAGTGCAGTAGTCCATTGCTGTATTTTGCAGCTCAGTGTCAGTCTCAGTTCTAGTATCCTGATCAGTGCTCAATATCTGCTGCATTGTTGTGACCAGTATATAGTATTACAGTGCTGCATTGTGGTGACCACCAGTATATAGTAGTACAGTACAGTAGGCCATTGCTATATCTTGCAGCTCCATGTCAGACTCGGTTCTAGTATCCTGATCAGTGCTCAATATCTGCTGCATTGTTGTGATCAGTATATAGCAGTGATCACAAAAACACACTATAGCGCGTTTTTTACCCGTTTTTGAAGACATGGGACTCCAGTTTACAAAGTGGGAGGGTCCCCGGGGACGCGCTCCTCATTCCGCCAATCTGTAAGGGGGATTTGTTTAACTGACACGCTGGCCTCGGGCTGAATGATATAAAGAGGAGGTGGAGCCAGTTTCCCCTCCTCTTTGGCGCCTGGCTGCTTGCGGAGGCCGGGTGACTCGGTGTCGGTGAGTGTATATTGCGGCTGGTGGATGGGGGACGGGGGTTGCCACAGGGACTCTGAGAGGTGCTGGCAATGTGCAGGGATCGGCGTCCGTGATCTAGTGGGTAAAGCTGGGCAAAGTGACTGGGGCTTCCAGCGGTGCCGTCTGAGGCAGTGGCCGCGCTGCCGCTCTTGCCCTTGAGGTGTTCTCTCAAAGCAAGAGCGGCAGCGCGGCTACTGCCTCAGACGGCACCGTGGGAAGCTCCTGTCACTTTGCCCAGCTTTACCCACTAGATCACGGACGCCGATCCCTGCTGATGTGTGGTGCGTTCCCGTCAGTCAGTCCGCTATGGCCACCCGGTGAAGTATTGGTGGCGGTATTATGTATAGCTGCGGCCATGACGCGTGTTAGTCACGGCCGTGTGAGTGTCTACCTGGGTTTGCTGAGGGGTCCGGGGTTCCCGCGGCGACAGTGCAGCTGGTGCCGGGAGTAAGAAGTGGTCGGTGACTACTAGCTTTATTGCAGCTGTAAAGGTTCCCTGGCTGGCGTCTTCGGAGGGAGGGGGGCTGGAGCTGTGGTCGGCTGTGTTTTTCCCCATCACCACAGGTGATGTGGTGATGGATTGCCTGATAGTTGGGGGGGTTAGGTGTTTTGTGGAGGGTTTCAGCTTTTAAATGCATTTATTACATGCCATGTTGTTTAGGTTGGCATTACCTAGCTAGCAGCAGGAGTATTTGTTTCAAAATGACAATTAATCAAGTCTTTTTATTTTTTTAATTTTTATTTTATAATATGGTAAGGAAAGGTTTTAATTTTCTCCATAATATACTACTGAGGTCACCATCTGCTAACAGCCTCGGATTTACGTTCACATCATTAAATGTTAGTTGTCCTTGTGTAATGTGTATAACGTGCTGTACCTGGCGCAATGTGTATAACGTGCTGTACCTGGCGCAATGTGTATAACGTGCTGTACCTGGCGCATTGTGTATAACGTGCTGTACCTGGCGCAATGTTTATAACGTGCTGTACCTGGCGCAATGTGTATAACGTGCTGTACCTGGCGCAATGTGTATAACGTGCTGTACCTGGCGCAATGTGTATAACGTGCTGTACCTGGCGCAATGTGTATAACGTGCTGTACCTGGCGCAATGTGTATAATGTGCTGTACCTGGCGCAGTGTGTATAGGAGGTTCTACCTGGTGCAATGTGTATAACGTGCTGTACCTGGTGCAGTGTGTATAGGAGGTTCTACCTGGCGCAATGTGTATAGGAGGTTCTACCTGGCGCAATGTGTATAACGTGCTGTACCTGGTGCAATGTGTATAACGTGCTGTACCTGGTGCAGTGTGTATAGGAGGTTCTACCTGGCGCAATGTGTATAACGTGCTGTACCTGGTGCAGTGTGCATAGGAGGTTCTACCTGGTGCAATGTGTATAAGCGGCACTACTGTGTGGTGTAATGTGAATTGGCACTTATGTGGTCACGCCCCTTCCCCGTGAAGCCACGCCCCTAAAATTTTGCATTGCCTATGCTTTGCGGTCTGGGAGGTGGGACACCAATTCACTTTCTGCCTAAGGCCACAAAATGTCTATTTACAGCTCTGGTGCAGGGTGTCCTGCATGCTACACAGCCCAGCAGTACTGTCAACCCATCCTCCCCACCTTGCACCACTTTTGTAGTGTCCAAATAAGATTAAGATTAATTAAAACCTTCATTCCAATGGGACCCAGAAAAAGACCGGTAGGACCCCAATTTTCAAAAGTGAGGGGTCCCTGGGACCCACTTTTTTTTTGGCTCAGCGCGATCACTGTATAGTAGTACAGTGCTGCATTGTGGTGAACACCAGTATATAGTAGTACAGTACAGTAGGCCATTGCTGTATCTTGCTGCTCTGTGTCACTTCTATTCTCCTGATCAGTGCTCAATATCTGTGCTGCATTGTGGTGACCACCAGTATATAGTAGTACAGTGCTGCATTGTGGTGACCACCAGTATATAGTAGTACAGTACAGTAGTCCATTGCTGTATCTTGCAGCTCCGTGTCAGACTCAGTTCTATTCTCCTGAGCAGTGCTCAATATCTGCTGCATTGTTGTGACCAGTATATAGTAGTACAGTGCTGCATTGTGGTGACCACCAGTATATAGTAGTACAGTACAGTAGGCCATTGCTGTATCTTGCAGCTCCATGTCAGACTTGGTTCTAGTATCCTGATCAGTGCTCAATATCTGCTGCATTGTTGTGATCAGTATATAGTAGTACAGTGCTGCATTGTGGTGACCACCAGTATATAGTAGTACAGTACAGTAGGCCATAGCGTTATCTTGCTGCACCATGTCACTTCTAGTATCCTGATCAGTGCTTAATATCTGTGCTCAGTGTCAGTGCTGCATTGTGGTGACCAATATACTACAGTACAATAGTCCAGTGCTGTTCTCGCTGCTCAGTGTCAGTTCTCCGTAGTATCATCAGTGATCAGTATAATCAGTTCTCAATATAATCAGTGTGCTGTTAGACGTGCGCCCGTTTTCCGTCATTAGTGCATTGGGATTTAGACAATTGATGAAGTTATTGTGTCCCCGGTACAAAATCCCATCTAGATTCCACTTCACTAGGCAGGCGATAGCGAGATTTTACCAATTAATATCAGTGAGTTATTATTATTAATTACAGTGATCTTGCCAAATAATTCCAGTGATTTTGTCATTTTCTTCCAGTGATTTGGACCAATAATACCATTGATTAGAACGAATAATTCCTGTGATTTTGTCATTTTCTACCAGTGATTTGGACCAATAATACCATTGATTAGGAACTGGAGATATCTGCAGTCAAACAAGCTGCCCTCCCACTGGAAAATGATGAATATTAAGCCCACTCCACTATCCACCCCTTTCCTACATATTAAACACCCCCTACCATGTACTAGGGCCCCTTCATTCAGCCTAATGCTCCCTTCTACAGTTTAGTGTTCTCCCTCCCGCCCCATCTCACACCATCTGTGCAGTAAAGGAGTAATTAGCAGAAATTACTGCTCCAGGTCCTACATGCTGAGCGGAAGATAGAGCACCCCCTATCACCTGCGGAACATCAAGGATGCCGCTGATAGCATCCCCCAACCCTACTGCTGGAGGATGGGAAGAGGGGCCCCAGTGCATTGCTTTGCCCAGGGGCCTACACTGCTGTTAAAATGGCCCTGACATATTCTTCATAAGCTTTCCTATCAAATTATATCCCCAATGTACAGTCCACGCATATTCTCTCATATTTTCTCTTCCTTCACTTTCCCTTCCTCCTGACCCTGGTTCATCATTGCTGTGTGGCCATATCATGCAGCACACAAAGAAAAACCTTTGCAATTTGGTGGACCATTAAAGAAACATCTATGTTTGTGTATCAAAGCCTATTTCCCTATAGACTGAAAGCTTGCGAGCAGGGCCTTCCTACCTCTATGACTGTTTGTTATTAAACAGTTTTATCATTGTTGTTTCCAACTGTAAAGCGCAATGGAGTTTGCTGCGCTCTATAAGAAAACTGTTAATAAATAATAAATAAATAAATAAATAAATAAGGCAACTTGCATTTTAGGTTTATTGGACTTTGAAGACAGATTTCACATACTGCAGAACACATAATTATGTTTCAGGTTCATTTTAAGCACTTCCAGGTAGTGTGTGATCACACACTAATAACTGCAAAACCTTTAATAGAAACTGTAAATCGTTCAGGTTGAGTACAAAAGGCCAGTTGTTAAGAGACTGATTTCTGCTTCATACTGATAGGTAATCAATAGACTGTGTTTCTGTTTAGTATGCGATGGCTGTTTTGTAAAGCCAAGCTATACAAAGTCTGCAATCCTTATCTTCAATAGTGTTCTTTAGCCTGGATGAGCTGTTGGACAGTGACAGGCTGCCAGAATGCTGCACAGCCAAGCAACCAACCATACTGTGTCCCAGGACAGCAATGCTGTAGAACTGGCTGCTACCCAAACTCTGCAAGATATACAGTATGTCTACTCTGAACGCGCTAGGTTCAAGTATCTTGTTAAGCAATAAAAAAGACATGTCAGCAAAGTGATTCTGCTAAATAAATACATGGAGATAATTGTGTGTAAATTATTTGGTATCAGGAATCTGGGTCGACACCACTTAGGTTGACACCCATTAGGTCAACACCCATTGTTCGACAGTGAATAGGTCGACACGACCATTAAGTCGACATGAACAAGTTCGACATGCAACAAGGTTGACATGAGTTTTTAAAATGTTTTCTTTTTTTTAACTTTTTCTTACTTTACGGTCCACGTGGACTATGATTGGGAATGGTAACCTGTGCCTAGCGCAGCGGTAGCAGAGCGAGGCACCTTGCCCTAAGCAATGCGAGCGAAGTGAGCCAAGCGAGTGGACACGGTGCACTAATTGGGGTTCCAGGTCACTTTAGGAAGAAAACTACACCAAAAAACATGAAAAACTCATGTCGACCTAATGACCATGTTGACATAATGGCTGTGTCGACCTAGCCACGTAGACCAATAGGCGTCAACCTAATGGTCGTCGACCTAGACATTATCGACCCTGAGTCCCATACCCAAATTATTTTGGATGTTAGTTTATCATGCAACCAACTGGTAAAACTTAAAGGTGAACTGTTTTATGTAAATATATTGTGGGCTTGCCAGCTTGTTTCATTGATACATAAGCCATACTGAAGTTACAACATTTCATCTACATTACACAGATCCCATTGAACCAGTTGCAGTTAAAATGACGACTGAATGGGAGTAGCCCTGGTGTACCAGGATTCCGTCTGTTGGCATTGTCGACTGTTGGGATTTTTGGCGTCGGTATCCTGCACACTAGGATCCCGACACTGAAATCTTGATGCCAACAGACTGAATCCTGGTGCACCAGGGCTATTCCCATTCGTGGGTGTCTACGACACCAATAGAGTAGGAAAAGATCCTTTGGCGTGCACAGCGAGCCACTGAGCCTGCAGTGTGGTGAGTGCAGAGAGCCCACAAGGGGACTCTTAGCTATAATCAGCCTGGTTTTGCCATGTAAATGGTTGCTACTTTAAAAAAACAGGAGAACTCTCACAGAATCTCTAACTTTCTGATTCTCACACCCTATTACATTCCCACACTGTCTGCGACATGCAGCAGCTTCCCCCCTACTCATAGGCAAACGCAGAAGAGATTTCTATTTGTCTGGAAACCCCCTCTTCTCTTTGGACATGGTTCAAATTATGACAACAATAGCAATGGTGTATAATACGATTACTAGAGCTGCCGCCACATCATGCAGTTTAAGGGTCAGAGCAGAGCTGCTGCACATGCCCAGTGGTAGCAGCTTCTTCTGCCAAGTTTGCTGTGTGAGTCCTCAATCAGTGCACTGGACCAAAGAGTAGCTACCAGGAAGAAGAGACAGGATCTTTATCATGAGGTGGGAGAAAGAGAACGGAGGACATTTCATATGTCCATAGTGACATAAAATTCTAAATAGTGTACTTAATGAAGCAGCAAGGACAGGTGGAGGTGTGTCCGTGGTAACTGCTTGACCTATGAGATTGCTGAGGAATCAGGTGATGGGAGGGGCTTAGCCCTTATGAGGGGAGCAGAGGCAAATGCAAGATTTATCGGGAGGGGTTTCCATATGTGTGTGTGTGTATACTGTATGTATATATATATATATATATATATATATATGTATATACATACAGACACACACATATACAGTATGTATGTATGTATGTATGTATGTATGTATGTATGCATATCTCGCTCTATATGTCTATATATACAGTAAGTGTGTATATATACCACTGTGTGTATATATATATATATATATATAAATAAAATGTATTTCTTTTTTGCCACTATACAGTATATGACGCACACACACACACACACACACACACACACACACACACACACACACACACACACACACACACACACACACACACACACACTTTCCACATACATACTTGCAAACATGCTTAACATTTTGCATACGCACTATAAACATCATACAATATAAACTTGCATACATACATACTGTATACAAGCAGACATACCCAGGGCTGTAAAGAGGAGACTGGTGGCCACGGTACTGTAAGAAGCCGATAGCGCTCACTCCTTTGTATAGGGAGCTCAGCAGATGAGAACTCCCTGCATTAGCTGTGATCGCGGTAGCGGTCGCGATCGCGGTTTGTGTTGAGACGGAGACAAAGCTATCTCCGTCTCTAAAAAAATACAATTTGGCCTATCAGGGGGGGGGGGGGGGTTTCTGGGTAACCAGAACCCCCCCTGCGTGCGCTAGTGGGGAGGATTGATTAAGTTATCCCTCTTTTATTCAGGAAAAATTGAACAGTGAAGTGCTCTGTGTTTGTGTTGTGCTGAACTGTTTATAACTGTGAATTTGTGGTATTTTTTTCTCCATTTACTTTCAATCTTTACTACTCTCTATTTTTCTCCTCCTTTTTTCTCTAAATCTTTCTTTATCGAACTATTCTTTCCTTTAACATGCCAAGAACCAGTCGTACTGCGGGTCTCCCTATCCGTTTTATTGAAAGCGGTGGAAGGGGTGACGCTAAGTCTGTGTCAGGTGGGGGACAGGTTATTGCAGCACAGGGAAGACAGCGAGGTGTAGTAAATGTGGGTGGTAATCGTGCCACCAGTGGTCAGGTTCGACCATCTGCGAGAGCTGTGGTGGGCGGAGCTGCGACATGCAGAGGCCTGGTGACCAGCTTGTCTGGTGGTGTACTTAGGGAGTCATTCCGACCAGATCGCTCGCTGCAGTTGTTTGCAGCGCAGCGATCGGGTCAGAACTGCGCATGTGCTGGTGCTGCAGTGCGCTGGCGCATGCCGGATGGCCGTCATTACCTAGCGAACACCTCTGCCTGATTGACAGGTAGAGGCGGTCGCTGGGCATCACGGCGGGGGCGGGAGGGGTGTAGTTCGGCCAACACAGGCATAACCAGACCGTGCGGGGGGCAGGCCGCAGCGGCTGCGACCAGGGGCAATGACGTGTAACTCCTGGCCAGCCACAGGATCCATTTAGTTAAGGAGCAAAAATAGAATAGGGGAAAAAAGAAAAATGTAGTGGGGGATGAAAAAAGAAAAATGTTACGACAACCGTCCTTGATTTTGCTGCTCTCCACGCTCAGGGGCATTCCAACAGTCCTGCCTCTCAGCTTTCCCGGAATAGATTTTCTAGTGATACGAGGTTCTCTTCACCTTTCTCTTTGTCACGAGTTTTCTCCGGGTCAGCGACCTTCTTGCAGTGGGACGAGTGGACCCAAGTCTCTCTTTCGGCGACCTTTAGTGCTGTCGTGCTGGTCAACAAAACTTGATACGGTCCTTCCCACCTGTCAATGAGGCAACCTGAGCATAGAAATTTTCGAACCATTACATAATCCCCAGGTTCAATGTCATGACAATTACTGTTTGGTAGGTCAGGAATCGCCAGTTTTAGATTAATTTGCTGGTTTCTCAGTTGCTGGCTCATCCTAACCAAATATTGCACAGTCATTTCATTATTGCACTTCAAATCATCCTGGGGGTCTATCATTACATGGGGTTGTCGTCCAAAAAGAACTTCGAAGGGTGATAAGTTAAGCGATGACCTGGGAGTGGTTCTGATGCTGTACAACACTAGTGGAAGTGCTTCTGGCCACAACAGTCCAGTTTCAGCCATCACTTTGCTCAGCTTGTTCTTAATAGTGCTGTTCATTCTCTCTACCTTCGCACTGGCCTGTGGCCGGTATGGAGTATGCAGCTTACTATTAATACCCATCAGTTTGCACATGACCTGAAAGTCTTCACCTGTAAAATGGGTACCCCTATCACTTTCAATCATTTTAGTGATACCATATCTACACACAAATTCCTGCATGATTATCTTTGCAGTGAACACGGCAGTATTTGTGGCAGCGGGGAATGCTTCTACCCAGTTTGAAGAGACATCGGTACATACTAAAACATACTTTACATTTCTACAGGGTGGTAACTGTATGAAGTCAATTTGTATTACCAGGAAAGGTCCATCTGTAGGAGGGATATGGGATGGCTCCGTTGGTATTGTCTTACCAATATTCTTCCTCAAGCAAGTAAGACATGTTGCTTTCTTACCTGCATGAGAAGAGAAACCTGGTGCACTCCAGTAGGCTCTTACCAATTTGCACATACCTTCCTTGCCCAGATGAGTCAGACCGTGTGCCGCCTCAGCTAGGCTTGGGAGATATGCCCTGAGGGCCATTGGCTTACCGTGTCCATCTCTCCAAAGTCCTGAGTACTCCTGACCATATCCCTTCACCTTCCAGACTGCCTTCTCCTGTAGGGAACACAAATTTTGCATTTTGATTTAACTGTTGTGTATTTGTTGTGTAGGGTAAAAAAAACATCTCTAGAGGAGAGAGAAGAGAAGAGAAGAGAAAAAAAACAAAATGTCAGGTTTGCGCTCACCAACGGGCTGTCACACTATCATGCATATCAGTGTCTGTACACAATTTCCCTTCACCTGTATTCTCATTCTCCACCCTTTGTGCATGACAAGGCACGCTGCAGTCATACTGGTGCCATCATGCTGGTGAGATATACCGGGTTTGGGAAGATCTCTGAAAGACCGATAAGGCATGTGGTTTTGAACTGTAATCGGGTCCATGTATTGTACCCTCCTGTAGGTGAACGTAAAAGATGGAGAGGAAACTGTGAAGAAAAACAGAATAGAGGTTGGTAACAGATAAGTTTTGTAGAGGTGAAGAGGATTTTATTAAAATGACAGCTGGATTGGTCACTACGGGGAATTGATTCTCTATTTGGTCTACCTCCCCTTTAAAGTTTGTGCCTGCTGTATTACTACTGGGACTATCCCAGCCATCAATCCAGTGTCCTGTCCATCCTAAGTTCGTAGGGAACCTGGTATTTTGCGAGATAATTTCCTCTACCTGTGATGGACATGAATCCAGAACAGTGGAATGCAACATTAGTCTTTGTGGGTGCCTAATACACTTTGTACTTCCTGAGCGGGAGCACACTATATGTATTTCACATTTTAACAAGGTCTCTGTTGATTAAGTTAGTCAGGGGCCACTGCTGCTAGGAAAAAAAGGAAAAGTTTAGCATCATAGAGGCCCAATCATAACTTTTGCAGGTTTTGTCAAAGGGTAATGTTGCATTTTTCTTGTTCGTCCCATTTACCGAATTAGTGTTTTCTATATGGCTTTAAATTCTTACTATATGTCCCTTGGTCCCGTCTGTGTGTTTGATAACATGGCTCATGTTCTTTGTCTAGGGGGTCTATATTTACTATGTGTCCCATTACTCCTACAATCCCTGGCAAAATGTCCCTCCTTTCTACAAGTATAACATATTCTTGTCCGTTTCCAGTCTTCAAGGGCCTGGGGTCTTGGTTGATTGGACATTCCTTTAAGTGTCTGTATGCTTACCGTCATCAACCTCTTCTCCTGCTCTTCTTTACGTTTGGAGATACTCCTGTCATGTTCAAAAGCACACTCCCTGAGAGTATCTACTGTGACCCCTCTCCAATTAGGCAAAGAAGTCCGTACCCTTACTTTCAATGCCTTATTGAACCCGTCCATTAACACAGAGACAGCCACCTCCCTGTAATTCGCATCGTTCCTTATATCCGATACCCCAGTGTATCTAGGCATTATTTGTAAGGCCCTATGGAAATACTCGGATGTCGGTTCATTTTCTCTCTGTTTTATGGAGAAAATTTTATTCCACTGGACAACAATGGGGAAGTACAATTCTAGTTGTATGTTAATTCGTTCCACTTTCTCCTGATTGTATTCGTCAGTCAGAGGATCGTCTGACTCTATTTTACAATCCGTGATACATTTTTGGGTGTGAATATTAGGGGTAGGCACGCTTTCAAAAGTGTCCGCCAATCTTTGTTTGTAGGTTCATGGGCATTACCCAGATCCTTAATACATTTCTGACATCTGGCTAAATGTCTCTGGGGATCAGGTAATTCTGAAATGATTGACCGCAGTTCTGATCTGGTCCATGGGCAATACATTGCAGTATTCCTCATGAGGGTTACTCCCTGGCTATCGGTTCTCCCATTGGGAGTTGCTATTACCAAGACAGGATGTAACCCAACCATTCTGTTCCTAATCGGCTCACTGTGACGTGTTACTGTCTCTGCGTAATGAACAGTCTCACACTTATCGGTGGCTGTGATCTCACCCGTCCCTTCAGTGGGAGACACCGTCACTGTTCTTACTGGTTGGGCCATGCCCACCTGAGTTTCCTGTAAGGTGACTGCCTGGATGAGGGCTGAGATTAGGCTGGATCCATCGTCTTCCTCCGATCTATGACCTTTGAGAGAACTTAAGACAGGGTACAATATGTATGGGTTAGGGTTAATACATTTTACATGAATGTTCCTATCATTTGCCGATGTACCATTGGTTGTAGCTGTTTTCTCTTCATCGACATGTGTCAGTGATGGTGTGCTCGCATTCACATTCCTGTCAGGTTTGGAACTTGCTGTGCGAGCTAGCTCCCTTTGCACATCTCCCTCTTGTTGCCATATATTTAAACAGTCGTTATGTCTGATCCTTTGTTCCTTAGACTCGATCAGACATATTCTATTCCTTACATTCTGCAGTACCTCTGGTTTAAAACTACCCATCCTAGGAAATGATGCCTTATCCCTCGCAGTCATACATACCCATTCATCACAAAAAGCCTCTGTGCGTGGACCATACTTACCACACATTACTAACCTTGAGGACCCTTTAGGCCCTTCCTCTTCTTCAGCCTTAACCCTGGCTGCTGAGCGTCTTTTTGGCTCCCATTGTGGGCCTTTTATACACAATCCCCAAATGCACAAGGAAAAACGGTGAAAGCTCTTACCGAGTGCTTTCACTCACTCCAGTCCCTGCTGGCCTATACTATGAACCACTGTCAATAGTGGGATGCGATGTACCCAACCTTCGGACTGCTATCAGACCCTTTAGCACTGTAATTTCTTTCGGTGGAGGTTCTGTTGGAATATTTTACCTGAGAGAGACAGCGAAAAAAATCCTTTTCGGTATCTTTCCACTGGAATTTTTGTAGGATGAGATCACCCTTTCCAGTGAATGTCCACCAGGGAGATTTCCTGAAGAGCGAAAAACCCCTTTGTTTACACAATCACGTCTGCGTATGCTTCTACAAAGCGCATATGATGATGCAATTTGCGCAAAAGAATGCAAATGGTATCATTTTGCGCCTCGTATAACACACGGACGTGCGGTCCAATCGCACAGCCTATAGATACTTGCTATCTATAAGCCCTACGATCACTATCACAAATTCACTTAATCCACCTAGACCACCTATTTCACTTAGTTCATTTAGACCACCTAGTTCACTTAGACCACCTAGTCCACTTCAGTCAATACATAAGGTTGCAAACCTTTCACGCCGCGAGCCTCTGCAAACTCAGCATCTTTCACGGGATCCCGATTTTTCCCGGGGTTCAATACATCCACTCCTACTTTCAACTCACAAAAATATACAATGTTTTTCTGTACAGAAAAATATCACTCCCTGTGATTGTAGCCTATCCCAGAGGTAGTACAGTGTAAACAAGATATTATAGTAATCTGCTTTTTAAAATCGGATAGTTATTTGCTATTGTATGACTACAAATCCTTTACCCTGCCTTAAACTTGAGCTACTATATTGTGGTTAAAACGTGCGCTCGCTGCTTAACGTAACTCTGCGTATGCAGGCAACCGTGCGGTCATGCGCCACGTGTGCGTTCCCGTACGCTAACCGCACACAGCGTGCCACGTGTTCCACGGCATAACTCTGCACTTGGAGCCAAAAGTGTTGGATCAACGGGCAAAGCCAAAAACAATGTATGAGATCCGATCTGGGTGTAAGGAGCAAAAATATAATAGGGGAAAAAAGAAAAATGTAGTGGGGGATGAAAAAAGAAAAATGTTACGACAACCGTCCTTGATTTTGCTGCTCTCCACGCTCAGGGGCAGTCCAACAGTCCTGCCTCTCAGCTTTCCCGGAATAGATTTTCTAGTGATACGAGGTTCTCTTCACCTTTCTCTTTGCACGAGTTTTCTCCGGGTCAGCGACCTTCTTGCAGTGGGACGAGTGGACCCAAGTCTCTCTCTCGGCAACCTTTAGTGCTGTCGTGCTGGTCAACAAAACTTGATACGGTCCTTCCCACCTGTCAATGAGGCAACCTGAGCATAGAAAATTTTGAATCATCACATAATCCCCAGGTTCAATGTCATGACAATTACTGTTTGGTAGGTCAGGAATCGCCAGTTTTAGATTAATTTGCTGGTTTCTCAGTTGCTGGCTCATCCTAACCAAATATTGCACAGTCATTTCATTATTGCACTTCAAATCATCCTGGGGGTCTATCATTACATGGGGTTGTCGTCCAAAAAGAACTTCGAAGGGTGATAAGATAAGCGATGACCTGGGAGTGGTTCTGATGCTGTACAACACTAGTGGAAGTGCTTCTGGCCACAACAGTCCAGTTTCAGCCATCACTTTGCTCAGCTTGTTCTTAATAGTGCTGTTCATTCTCTCTACCTTCGCACTGGCCTGTGGCCGGTATGGAGTATGCAGCTTACTATTAATACCCATCAGTTTGCACATGACCTGAAAGACTTCACCTGTAAAATGGGTACCCCTATCACTTTCAATCATTTTAGTGATACCATATCTACACACAAATTCCTGCATGATTATCTTTGCAGTGAACACGGCAGTATTTGTGGCAGCGGGGAATGCTTCTACCCAGTTTGAAAAGACATCGGTACATACTAAAACATACTTTACATTTCTACAGGGTGGTAACTGTATGAAGTCAATTTGTATTACCTGGAAAGGTCCGTCTGTAGGAGGGATATGGGATGGCTCCGTTGGTATTGACTTACCAATATTCTTCCTCAAGCAAGTAAGACATGTTGCTTTCTTACCTGCATGAGAAGAGAAACCTGGTGCACTCCAGTAGGCTCTTACCAATTTGCACATACCTTCCTTGCCCAGATGAGTCAGACCGTGTGCCGCCTCAGCTAGGCTTGGGAGATATGCCCTGAGGGCCATTGGCTTACCGTGTCTATCTCTCCAAAGTCCTGAGTACTCCTGACCATATCCCTTCACCTTCCAGACTGCCTTCTCCTGTAGGGAACACAAATTTTGCATTTTGATTTAACTGTTGTGTATTTGTTGTGTAGGGTAAAAAAAACATCTCTAGAGGAGAGAGAAGAGAAGAGAAGAGAAAAAAAACAAAATGTCAGGTTTGCGCTCACCAATGGGCTGTCACACTATCATGCATATCAGTGTCTGTACACAATTTCCCTTCACCTGTATTCTCATTCTCCACCCTTTGTGCATGACAAGGCACGCTGCAGTCATACTGGTGCCATCATGCTGGTGAGATATACCGGGTTCGGGCAGAACTCTGAAAGACCGATAAGGCATGTGGTTATGAACTGTAATCGGGTCCATGTATTGTACCCTCCTGTAGGTGAACGTAAAAGATGGAGAGGAAACTGTGAAGAAAAACAGAATAGAGGTTGGTAACAGATAAGTTTTGTAGAGGTGAAGAGGATTTTATTTAAATGACAGCTGGATTGGTCACTACGGGGAATTGATTCTCTATTTGGTCTACCTCCCCTTTAAAGTTTGTGCCTGCTGTATTACTACTGGGACTATCCCAGCCATCAATCCAGTGTCCTGTCCATCCTAAGTTCGTAGGGAACCTGGTATTTTGCGAGATAATTTCCTCTACCTGTGATGGACATGAATCCAGAACAGTGGAATGCAACATTAGTCTTTGTGGGTGCCTAATACACTTTGTACTTCCTGAGCGGGAGCACACTATATGTATTTCACATTTGTACAAGGTCTCTGTTGATTAAGTTAGTCAGGGGCCACTGCTGCTAGGAAAAAAAGGAAAAGTTTAGCATCATAGAGGCCCAATCATAACTTTTGCAGGTTTTGTCAAAGGGTAATGTTGCATTTTTCTTGTTCGTCCCATTTACCGAATTAGTGTTTTCTATATGGCTTTAAATTCTTACTATATGTCCCTTGGTCCCGTCTGTGTGTTTGATAACATGGCTCGTGTTCTTTGTCTAGGGGGTCTATATTTACTATGTGTCCCATTACTCCTACAATCCCTGGCAAAATGTCCCTCCTTTCTACAAGTATAACATATTCTTGTCCGTTTCCAGTCTTCAAGGGCCTGGGGTCTTGGTTGATTGGACATTTCTTTAAGTGTCTGTATGCTTACCGTCATCAACCTCTTCTCCTGCTCTTCTTTACATTTGGAGATACTCCTGTCATGTTCAAAAGCACACTCCCTGAGAGTATCTACTGTGACCCCTCTCCAATTAGGCAAAGAAGTCCGTACCCTGACTTTCAATGCCTTATTGAACCCGTCCATTAACACAGAGACAGCCACCTCCCTGTAATTCGCATCGTTCCTTATATCCGATACCCCAGTGTATCTAGGCATTATATGTAAGGCCCTATGGAAATACTCGGATGTCGGTTCATTTTCTCTCTGTTTTATGGAGAAAATTTTATTCCACTGGACAACAATGGGGAAGTACAATTCTAGTTGTATGTTAATTCGTTCCACTTTCTCCTGATTGTATTCGTCAGTCAGAGGATCGTCTGACTTTATCTTACAATCCGTGATACATTTTTGGGTGTGAATATTAGGGGTAGGCACGCTTTCAAAAGTGTCCGCCAATCTTTGTTTGTAGGTTCATGGGCATTACCCAGATCCTTAATAAATTTCTGACATCTGGCTAAATGTCTCTGGGGATCAGGTAATTCTGAAATGATTGACCGCAGTTCTGATCTGGTCCATGGGCAATACATTGCAGTATTCCTCATGAGGGTTACTCCCTGGCTATCGGTTCTCCCATTGGGAGTTGCTATTACCAAGACAGGATGTAACCCAACCATTCTGTTCCTAATCGGATCACTGTGACGTGTTACTGTCTCTGCGTAATGAACAGTCTCACACTTATCGGTGGCTGTGATCTCACCCGTCCCTTCAGTGGGAGACACCGTCACTGTTCTTACTGGTTGGGCCATGCCCACCTGAGTTTCCTGCAAGGTGACTGCCTGGATGAGGGATGAGATTAGGCTGGATCCATCGTCTTCCTCCGATCTATGACCTTTGAGAGAACTTAAGACAGGGTACAATATGTATGGGTTAGGGTTAATACATTTTACATGAATGTTCCTATCATTTGCCGATGTACCATTGGTTGTAGCTGTTTTCTCTTCATCGACATGTGTCAGTGATGGTGTGCTCGCATTCACATTCCTGTCAGGTTTGGAACTTGCTGTGCGAGCTAGCTCCCTTTGCACATTTCCCTCTTGTTGCCATATATTTAAACAGTCGTTATGTCTGATCCTTTGTTCCTTAGACTCGATCAGACATATTCTATTCCTTACATTCTGCAGTACCTCTGGTTTAAAACTACCCATCCTAGGAAATTATGCCTTATCCCTCGCAGTCATACATACCCATTCATCACAAAAAGCCTCTGTGCGTGGACCATACTTACCACACATTACTAACCTTGTGGACCCTTTAGGCCCTTCCTCTTCTTCAGCCTTAACCCTGGCTGCTGAGCATCTTTTTGGCTCCCATTGTGGGCCTTTTATACACAATCCCCAAATGCACAAGGAAAAATTGTGAAAGTTCTTACCGAGTGCTTTCACTCACTCCAGTCCCTGCTGGCCTATACTATGAACCACTGTCAATAGTGGGATGCGATGTACCCAACCTTCGGACTGCTATCAGACCCTTTAGCACTGTAATTTCTTTCGGTGGAGGTTCTGTTGGAATATTTTACCTGAGAGAGACAGCGAAAAAAATCCTTTTCGGTATCTTTCCACTGGAATTTTTGTAGGATGAGATCTCTCTTTCCAGTGAATGTCCACCAGGGAGATTTCCTGAAGAGCGAAAAACCCCTTTGTTTACACAATCACGTCTGCGTATGCTTCTACAAAGCGCATATGATGATGCAATTTGCGCAAAAGAATGCAAATGGTATCATTTTGCGCCTCGTATAACACACGGACGTGCGGTCCAATCGCACAGCCTATAGATACTTGCTATCTATAAGCCCTACGATCACTATCACAAATTCACTTAATCCACCTAGACCACCTATTTCACTTAGTTCATTTAGACCACCTAGTTCACTTAGACCACCTAGTCAACTTCAGTCAATACATAAGGTTGCAAACCTTTCACGCCGCGAGCCTCTGCAAACTCAGCGTCTTTCACGGGATCCCGATTTTTCCCGGGGTTCAATACATCCACTCCTACTTTCAACTCACAAAAATACACAATGTTTTTCTGTACAGAAAAATATCACTCCCTGTGATTGTAGCCTATCCCAGAGGTAGTACAGTGTAAACAAGATATTATAGTAATCTGCTTTTTAAAATCGGATAGTTATTTGCTATTGTATGACTACAAATCCTTTACCCTGCCTTAAACTTGAGCTACTATATTGTGGTTAAAACGTGCGCTCGCTGCTTAACGTAACTCTGCGTATGCACGCAACCATGCGGTCACGCGCCACGTGTGCGTACCCGTATGCTAACCGCACACAGCGTGCCACGTGTTCACAGTGCGTTTGCACTTAAATATACCACACTATATCACGATAAATGTGAGCAACAAAATACTACTGCTCACTTACACAATACACAATTGTTCCTTACACTCGTCGGAGGTTACCCACACAGGTGATCCTCTTTTGAGTGTATACCTAAACGTTTAGGCCGGAACTGCGTTTCGTGTTTTTATAATTACTCTCTTCACACACTAACTCAAATATATAGCAAATAAGCGTATCCGACTTTATACAGATCTATAATGACTGTTATAACCTATGGCAACAATATGTGAGACTGTATGCAAAGTATTGGTACGCTTTGTGTACGCTTTTGCGCCAAAAGTTACACACAAATAATAAACGGCTTTTTTCCTGTTTGTCCCTCGGTTATAGTCTCTAAGACTATACAGAACAGACGTGGTCTAACAACACAAGATGGTTTTAAACACAATACAAAATTACTTACGATGCATCTCTACCCTTTGTTGATAGACCAAAGTCTGTTATGGCCTGCAAGTCCGTAAGTATGTGGTGAACCGGGCGAGCCCGCAACTGTTAAATTCGTTTAACTTGCAGGAAAAAGCAATACCTTAATACACAAATGTTCGGGCCGCTGCGACCGCTATGCGTGTGTATTTTATACCTCTATGAAATGCGTACACGTTGTGTAAGCACGCAGTCACGCTGTAAGCACAAAGTAGCTACACGTGCGGTGGAATACACTTTAAAACCCCTAACAGGAAAGGAATGCAACACCAGTTGTATATGTTATGTTGTGGTCCAGTGCAGCAACAAATATTTACTTAAAAAGGGGGTTCACAGAGAAATACAACAATATAAGAGAAAAGCTACAACCAATGGATACATACGTTTTGTTCGCCTGCACCACCCAGATCCGGTCCTCAGTTAATCTGGCTAGATGACCTTCAGAGAATTAACCTGAGACTGGCCAGAAGGCCTTGTTTTTATATAATGGTCCAAAACAATACAATGGGAAATGCATGCTCTTCTTCCATTGGTCCGGGGGTGGGACATATCCTGAGCACTGGGGATCATTGGTCAGCTCAAACGGTGGGCGATAAGTCCTGAGATGTGATTACTGTTGTTTACATCTGAGTTCCCGCCCCAAGACCAGTCAAACCCACACATTATCGTACATAAATCCGGTATTACTAACAATTTATTGCCGCAATATGAGACAATATCCTCATACCCACCGGATTACGGATTATGTGACCCTGAACAATATGATCCCACACATGATATATTTACTTATTCCCATCCTTGAGATATGTGTGTTAGTCTATTAGTATGTATATATATATATATATATATATATATATATTCCTGCTATTACTATTTGTTATGATATATATATATATATATATATATCTCTATCAATCATATTTTACCATGAGTTAGATGTATTTAGGCTATATGTATGAGACTATAAATGTTATACCTCTGATATATCATACATCAAATGTCTGGTCTGTAAATGTCTTGTATGTGGTTTTGTAAGTTGTTAATCAAGTTAGGGTTTGGCTTGTGTTCTTGTCTAGGATATATTGTTCTTTTATTTTTTTTTTTAGTGTAATCATTTTTAATGAATGCATCACTTCATAATACAATAACAACAGTATCAGCAGTGAAGAGGCACAAGTACATGCAATCAATATAGCCATTAAGCAGAAAAATCAGCGGTACCAAATAGAGAGAGGTCCACGAGTTATAATAAAGTTCGGTAATGGGCAATGTCAGTTACAATCAGTAGTTCCGCTGACACCCTATTACTGTAAGTAAACCAGAAATAATAGTACAAAGAACGAAAGAAAAAACCTGCTATTTGTTATGCAACGGGGTTATGAGGAGGCCGGGACCACACGACACCACCAACACTCAATTTGCCAACACTATGGGAGGGTCACCAATTGCCATTCTAGTCTCATACCACTCAGTTCCTTTCAGTGAGTTCTTGATTCTGATTTGAAAGTCAATGGGGAGGGTAGCTATATAACTTTCCCAGGACTCGAAAAACTGCCCCACCAATTTGCCCTTCTGTAAAGTAGTTTCTATCCAGTGCATTTGAAACAGGTGATGCAATTTTCCCTTGAATAGGAGTATGGTGGGGGGATCCTTAAGGATCCAGGATTGCAGAATCGCCTTACGTGCAGCCGCACTTATTGCCAAGAGCAACCTTTTGCATCCCTTTGTAACTCTCTGCCCCTCCGGGAGTATCCCAAAAACTACCCACTCTGCTGTAAAAGGAATGAAATGAATCAAGTGTTCCACGGCATAACTCTGCGCTTGGAGCCAAAAGTGTCGGATCAACGGGCAAAGCCAAAAACAATGTATGAGATCCGATCTGGGTGTAAGGCATTTGAGGCATCTATCCGAGTCCGTAATGCCTGCCACGCATTGTTTGTACGGGGAAAAGTAGGCTCTATGGACTATATTATAGAACATTTCCTGGTATTGTGCCGAAGGCAGTAATTTACAAGAGGGAAGTAAACTGGTTAAGAGTACCTCACACGTAAGCCCAGGAAAATCAGACGCCCACTTGTGCATCCCAGAATTTGAGTGAGAATGATCCAGCAGAGTGGTAAGTCTTCTATAATGTACGGACAGAGCCCGTTTCGTGGCAGGCGGGGTCAGTAGAATAGCATCTAGATCGTTAGTGAAGTCAGCCCCTGACAAAGCTTTAAGAGCCGAGCTGGTATAGTGCTGCATCTGAAAAAACGCTAGCGGGAAACCCCGAACAAACGGGTAAATCTCTCGTGCCTGTGCAAATGTCAATGGCCTCCCTCCAGCCCCATCAATCATATGTCTTATATTTTTCAGGCCCTCTTTACTGAACAACGTGAAAGGAAAGACCGCCTCCCCATGTTGGAACTCAGGATTGCCCAGAAACGTCAGAAACAAGGATTTATGTCCTCCTAAATTCTTAGTTCGCCTGAGAACATGCCATAGACGATAGACTGTCCACAGGAGAGGATTGTCTTTTAATTCCTGATTGAATTCCGACTCTACACCATGAAGGAAAGAGATCAGATTTCTGGACCCCACAAATTGCGCTTCTAGTCGTGTATTAACATAAATGTCACTATTATTTAACCAGTCTCTTAGAAACCTCAACAAAGAAGCATGGTTTTTATAAATTCTGGACATTCGGAAAATTAATTCCCCCATTAGCTTTAGGTTGTTGTAATTTATGCATAGCAATACATGGCCTTTTGCCCTTCCATATAAATTGTCAGAACAGTTTGGTAATGTGTGACAAATCAGATCTACTAAGCAATATAGGGAGGGACTGCAAGATATACAGCAGTTTTGGGAACGTACACATTTTAATCAAATTAGCCCGTCCTAGGTACGAAAGCATCAAGCCCTTCCAGGCCTCCAGTTCCTTCGCTATGGAGTCAATTGCCACCTTAACATTCAGTTTATATAAGTCCGAGGGATATTTGGGTAGTCTGATGCCCAAGTATGTATTTAATGGGTAACTGACCACACCATCTCGGACTTCTTTTCCCAGCCTTTAGATATAAACCTACAGATTTGGCAAGGTTAACCTGAAAGCCTGACATTTTTCCAAAATCATCTAACAATCCCAAAATATCCCGCAGTGACTCCCTAGGGTTCCCTATATATAATAGCACATCATCAGCGAATGCAGATAATTTAATCTCTGTGTCACCAATGGGAATGCCCTGATAGGTAGTCGAGTCTTGGAGTATACGGAAAAGGGGGTCTATGGACAAGTTAAAGAGAAGGGGTGACAAGGGGCAGCCTTGCCTCGTGCCCCTCTGCATAGTTATCTGGGAGCCTCGTTTGCCATTAACTAGTAAGGAGGTTGTCGGGGCAGTGTATAGATATTTAATGAGGCTCACAAACCTGTTGTTGAAGCCTCTATATTCCAGCACTTTAAATAAATGGTGCCACGCTACAGTGTCAAAGGCCTTATGTGTGTCAAGGCTTAAGAGCATATGTTCTGAAGGAGGTGAGTTTCTAGACGCAACTGTAGCCACTATGGCCGTTCGAATGGCCCTGACCGATTGACGATCCCGAACAAAACCATACTGATGATCCGTGAGTAAGTCAGGGAGAATCAGCTGCAGCCTATTGGCCATTATTTTCGTAAAAATCTTAAAATCAGAATTTAAGAGGGTAATGGGTCTATATGAGTCGGCTGATAATAAATCTCTATCCGGTTTGGGGATTAGGGTCGTGAATGCTTGAGAGAATGAAGAATAAGAAGGGTGTTCCCTGTAAAATTTTATTGAAAAGTTCTAACAGTGTCGGTATCAGCTCTCGCTTTAGCAGTTTGTAATAGGTCCCTGTGAACCCATCGGGTCCTGGCGATTTGTGGGGTTGTAAAGTCGCTATAACCGCCTTTATTTAGTCTTCCCTAACGTCCCCATCAAGCATCTTTTGCTGGTCAGTACTTAGCTTAGGCAGATTTGCCATATTCAAGAATTCCCTCTGCAGCTCCTCATTTGGGGGTATAGGGCTATAAAGTGCAGTGTAATAACTACTCAAATGCGACAATATGTCGCCTGTTGCAGTATAGGTTTTGCTCTGGGAGTCGTCTCTTAAAGCCGCTATAAAGGAGCGTTGTCTCCTCGGTTTGGACATCGTGGCCAGGAGTCTACCAGTTTTGTTACCCCATTTATAGTAATGGAATTTAGTGTAATCTAAGCGCTGTTGAGCTTGAGCCGTTAAAAATGCATCAAGTAATTTCTTGTCCCGGACATATACCGCTAAGTGTTCTTCGGAGGGGTTGGTTTTATAAATCCGGAAGCTCTGGGACATTGCATTGTGTAAAGTATGGTATTGTCTCGAACTCTCCTTCCTCAATTTAGCTACATAGCCAATTATATGACCCCGTAACACCGCCTTTGACGTCTCCCAGAACAGCACCGTATCATCCCAATGCTCGATATTATCATCTACAAAGTTATGCCAGGACTGCAGTAGAAATTTCCTAAAGTCCTCCGAGTTAGAGAGGTGATCTGGGAAACGCCAAAGACGGTCCACAGCCACTCGGGAATCCACATAGATTTCCAACCGTATTGTAGCGTGGTCCGAGATGACAATATCATCTAGTGCAGCACTTTTCGTCTGATCCAAGAGATGATTAGCCAACAGTATATAATCTATCCGTGACATAGAACCATGTACTCTGGATAGATGACTATAAGACCTGTCAGTTAGATGTAATAAACGCCACGGGTCGCTCAATTGTAAGAGTTCCTTCATTTCCTGAATAAATTGCCAACATGGAGAGGTCGGTCTAGCAACAGGGGATGACTTATCCAATGTGGGATCGTCAACCGCGTTGAAATCCCCACCTACTATTAAAGAGTAATTGGTTCTACTAGCCAAAATCTGTGTAAGGTGGCGTAAAAATTCTCCAGTCGCCACATTGGGAGCGTATAAATTCACTAAGGTAAATTTTTTACCCTCAATTAGTACATCAAGAATTAAATATCGGCCTTCAGGGTCCATTATTGAATGGAGGATCTCGTATCTCAAGTGTTTGTGAAATAAGATTGCCACCCCTCTGGACTTGGAGGAGTAAGATGCCTGAACGCAGTCTGCTATCCAGGGGGCACGCAAAATAGACTCATCACAAAGTCTCCAATGAGTTTCCTGGAGGAAGATAATAGATGGTTGTTTCCTACGGAGGTAAATGAGAATTTTTTTCCTCTTGATGGGGTGTTTAAGCCACCAACGTTCCAAGATAATATGGAGCAGTGGGAGGTATCCCTAACAGTATGGGCATTGTCAATGTTATCCGCCATCAGCATGTGTAAAGGGGGAAATGAAAAACCACAGCGTTACCCAAACACCCCTGGTGAGAAGGAGCTGTCTCCTCTCCAGCAGAATATATATGGGGGCTCTAAAGTCTAAGGGTCCCGAGTCCCGGCCTCCTCCCCCCGCCACACAACCCCAATAGACCGCAGCAGAAGCAAAGCAGGTTATTGCATAAAATAGTTTGAGATGAAGCAATACATTTACATTTTCTGAATATATGAATAAGCATGGGTCGTCCAACTTTACCCATGTTAACTAACTGAGGACCCCCAACTTTGAGGAAGGGTCCTCAGTTAGGGTCCATTTAACAACAAACATACAAGCAACAAGCATTGTATCAGTGTTATATAAAACCAACAAAACATCATTAGCGAAAAACAAAAAATTCAATCAATCAGGGTCTAGAGGTAAGACATAAGGTAAGACCCAAGGGAGGGGGCATGGCTTCATAGTTAAGTCACCCCCCCACTTGGCATCGTATGCAGTATTCCTAGAAGTTATCCACACTTGCTGCTATCAATCTCTAGAGCTAGCGTTGGAGCGGGCTGGTGAAGGTGGGTTACTCCTAAGGAAGTGTGACTTAGCTTGTTGAGGGTCAGTAAATAATTGAGTGCGGCCATTTTCAATTACTCTCAACTTGGCCGGGTAAAGTAAAGCAAATTAAATTTTTTTGTCCACTAGGAACCGGCATACCTCCGAGAACGCTTTGCGTTTTTGTGAGACCATGGCCGAAAAATCTTGGAACACCAAGATCTTCTGACCGTCAACTCTAAATTCTGGAGCCGCACGGTATGCTTGCAGCAACCTCTCCTTATCTCGAAAGTCCAGGATCTTCGCAATAGTAGGCCTTGATTGGTTGCCACCTAATCTGTGAGCTCTCTCCACTGGCAAGGGAGTGTCAGTATCTGGGAGCCCCAACGCTGTGGGGATAAGAACGCTAATGTAATTTTGCAATTGTGTATCTGGAATTACCTCTGGGATGCCTATAAACGCAAATTACATCTTCTATTGCGATTTTCTAAGTCATCAAATTTTTCAATCATGGTATGTATAGTGCGAGTTTTAGCTGCAAGTTCCTGTTGTAGGGCTTGTACAGAGTCCTCGTTGTCACTGGTCCTCTGTTCTAAAGTGTCTAGCCTAGCCGTGTTTGCTTCAATTTTGGCTAAGGAGGCATCCAACCTCGCATGTAAGTATTCAAACTTTTTGTCGATGAGAGGCATCAACATGTTAATGACCTCTTTGGCATTTTCTGCAGGTGTTGGGATCACCCCCTGTCTAGAGAGGGAGTCAGGGGTAGATTCCTCCCCTCCTGAGTTAGGAGATGGGAGATGTGACACATTAGCCTTTTGATTTTTTTGGCGATTATAGCCAGTTTTAGCGTTAGAGGAAGGCATGTTTGCAGATAAACTCTGACTTTTCTCCAAATATTTGTCCATACCACGATGGACCAGTACAAGGAGAACTCTGAGCTCAGTGAAAAATTTGCTAGTAATAAAATGACCCACTGAAAGGCTGAAGAGTCTTACCGATTTGGTTACATTAGACCCTGATATAAATCATAGACCTACATTACCAACATATTCCCTGTCACCACTATGGTAAGTCGCAGCAGCGTAAGGATTCAAACTGAAGGAGAGTGGATCTGCAAGCAATAACTGCTAGCAGAAGTGTTGAATCCTGTAAACTATCACTGAGTAAAAATAGCTGCAATACAGAATTCCATGAAGATACCAATAGCAATGGTTATACACAAACTACAGGAGGGTAATAGGAGAAAGAAAGAAAGAAATGGAAAAAAAAAACCATACACAACAAAACCCGGAGTGATGTGAGAAAATTGGTTGAGTAGAAATCAACCACTCACCCCCATACATAAGTAGGCTGTTTGTACTTTGCCACTCTCGCCTGAGCCTATACAAATTTGTTCAACGATAAATGAAAAACAGATTACCAGAGTAGCCACTAGGTGGCAATAGAAACACAGTTAAGTAATTCCCTGCCGTCTAATGCAGGGTACAGGTATAAGGTAAAGTGGAAGCTGCAAGGATCATGTGCTACCCATTACCTCATTGCAAAACAATATGAGCAGTGTCCAATGTTAGCTGGCAATGAGCAGATCCGTCCAGTACAAAGGAAAGTTTCTCAAGAGTAGGGGACACAGTAGAAGAAGCAGCCTATGGTGACATAAATCAGTCCAGGGACAGTTCTCATGCCGCTGCAGCTCAGTCCACTTGTCAAGTTTAGACTGACACCACTATATCGGGCAGCGTTTCTCTGTCCACAGCAGAGCCACATTTGGCCAGGTGTGTAAGGGGAGAGCAGTGGAAACGGGACAGTGAGGAGGGAAATTGAGGGGGCAGGATAAGATGCAATGGAGGGAGAGGGAGACACACTAGGGGGGAATGGATCAGAGTGTAGGGGTGATGCAAAGAATGAAGATTACAGTATTAATGGAAGTAGGAGGGTAAACAGACAGGGTTAGTACCTGGGGGAAAGAGTGCACACTGTCATTGAGCACCACATAAAAGCCTTGACAGCGTGTTATATGCAGGCCTTCTGTAGAGTGTCTTGGACTCCCTGCAGTCACTAATCCACGAGCAGTCCTCCTCACGGCAGGCAGAGAATTATGAAGTCAGGAGTCCACCGCCCTTTGTCACCGCGATCTCGAGGCCGCTGAGAGACCCCCCCAGGTTGGAATGGCTTCCTCCAGCCGCTGATCAGGTTTGTCCAGGGCCTGAAGAGGCAACTGTCTCACCTTGACAGCCTGCGCCCCAGGGTGCGGATTCTTCCAACGCTGCTCGTCCCCGCCGTCTCTGCAGCCAGGCAGGCTTGGTCCCAGACGCTGGTAGCCACGCTCCGTACAGGCGCCGGTCACAGCCGCCCAGCGTCTTCCGGCTCGATACAGCTGCTGCGAAGCTCCGCTCCGTATTTGCGGCCGTCACCCGCGACCCGCGACCCCACAGGGGTTGGTGGGGAATCGGGATCTCAGCTCTCCGGCGAGCAGTGGCAGCCATCTTCGAGGTTTAGGGAGCTGCCCTGAGATGTAATAGGCAGTATGGGATTCGCGCCAACGCCATGCAGGCGGTCATGCTGGCCGTCTCCTCCGATGGCCGAATTCCGGGGCAATCAGTGGCTCTCCTCCATAAAACAGGAATCCCTGTTTTCTCCTTACTCTGTGCTGCAAGGGATCACACTTCTATGCCGTAGAGGGACGTCTAAAAGGCAGGATTGCAGTAGATTCCCACCACAGTCTGGAGGAGCTATATTAAAAAGCGGCCATACTAGCTGGCCCGCCCCCGGAAGTCTCGATATATTGTTCTTTTGTTTGTCCTGACTTCTAGTGCAACAATGACAGTCCAATATCTGTTGTCTCACTATACAACTCTAAAACAATGAGGGCAAACAAAAGTATTTACATTCCCCATAGATCAGCGTCTATTTTCCATGATTACAAAGCTTTGCGTAAACAAGACAGTCTGATACTTTCAAGACACTGTTTGTAATTGAGTTCTTGGAAGTATCGCCTTTGAATGTTTGTGAGAGTGATTTTATTATAATGTGTGCGAACAGTAACTTGCCATTGAAGAGTGTACAGACTGTGTGTAAATTATGCACTATATGCATAAAATATTGAATATGGCTTTGTGGCTTTTCTATGCGAATGCATATGTTACCGTGTTTACTCATACCACGTGCTAATACGCAGGGCTTCACGAGCCAATGTACGCAGCTTGCAGGTATGTGCCCGCACGGCGAGTACGCACCCGCACGGAGGCCACTCTGAATGGTGTTTGTATGTGTAGAGTGTAGGTGTAATATTTTCAACTTTGACACAATCCACACAGTATTTAACCAGCACTGTATACAACCCACACTGTATCCCGCACTGTATCCAACCTGTCCTGTATCCTGCACTGTATCCAACCCACACTGTATACCGCAGTTTAGTCAGCCAGCCTTTAGCCAATATTGGTGAAAACAATATTGTGAGCTGTGCCGTGGTCAAAATTAAATGGAAATGACTGGAAATTAATGTTATTGAGGTTAATAATACTCTAGAAATAAAAAAGCCCAAATTAAGTGATTTTAGCTTTTCTAAATAAAAAAAATAAATCCAAACCCAAAGCCAGTTACGGCAGTTTGGCAAATCCAAACCCAAATCGAGAGCCGGTTGATGAATCAGAACCAAATCCAAATCCAGCAAATCTCTACTTTGAACCTACAGGATTTGTTATCCAGCAATTCAGGAGTCATAAAATGCAACTTACTGGTAATGTGTGGCAATTTGCAGTGGGTTTGAAATGTCAAAATTGCTGGGAATTTAATCCAAAAACTGCCAGAAAATATCTCTGATTGGAGAGATTGCTTAACATCACTCATTTACTCTTAACTAATAATTTATCCAAGCACCAATTATACTGCATACTTGTGGCTTTGGAAGTGCCAGCATTCATGTGCCTCCATCATTAATTAAGATGGCCACATAATAATTGCCTCCCTTATTTAATTTATAAATAATATTGCCACTTTTCTTCTCTCTAGACTGTGGTCACAACTTAGTGTATGCAAATGTAATAAAATATGTTAGTCCTTAGTCAGTGAACAGAATGCCTGATGATCATTTTCACCTTCAACACTTAATCAAGAGCAATAATTATTAATTATATATAGATTTACACATTGAGAAACTCATGTAGAGGTGGAAATGCTGTACATCTGTTTTATTGGCATGGAATACACATTTTCTTGCTCAACATACGTACAAGAAAATACAAGTTCAATAAAATGTACTCATACTTCCCTCTGTAGAGTTGTAGTAACTTACACTGCTAGCCACAGCAATGTCCATATTACTACCAGGGCCGGTTCTAGAGCTTGTGGTGCCCAGGGCGAAAGTTTCCTTTGGCGGACCCCCCCCAACAGGCAAAACAGGGTTAGTGTGCGCCGAAGGCACAAGGAAAAAATAGGGGTGTGGCTTCAAAGGGAATGGGCGTGGCTCCTGTAGTTGTGCCCCCAGCAGATGTGCCCCCAGTAGTTATGCCCCAGTAGATTTGCCCCCAGTAGAGATGCCCCTGTAGTTATGTCTCCTTAGCTGTGCCCCCAGTAGAGATGCCCCCTTAGATGTGCCCCCATTAGATGTGCCACCAGTAGAGATGCCCCTGTAGTTATGCCCCCTTAGATGTGCACCCAGCAGAGAAGCCCCCATTAGATGTGCCGCCAGTAGAGATGCCCCCTTGTAGCGCCGCTTACAAACGCTAAAAACAAAAATAAACAACAATACTCACCAGCCCCACTCCTGCTCCCCGATCGCTGATGCCACTGCTGCTCCGTCTCTGGCTGCCGTTGGCTCCTCTCTATGGGAGAAACGTCATGACGTCTCTCCCATAGCAATGCCGCACAGACACTATATGTCAATTATGACCTCTAGTGTCTGAAAATGGAGCATGCGCCTGCAGGGTGACTGTGGCCGCGCCCGCTGCCTGCCCTGCTCGCCCGTGCCTAGATCCACTCCTGATTACTACTGCACATAACTGCCCATTTAACTAAATAATTTTTTTCTTCACTGACAATTAAATTAATATGGTCAGCTACTATTGTGAACAGGATTGTACGCCATAGACAAACGCAGGAAGGGGCGGAGGGGGGTTCTGTTCCTGTTATTCCCTTCCCCACAGCCTGGCCAGCGGCCACAGATGCAGTATAAAGTCAAACCCCCGTCCGGAAATCCTGTGTTTGCCCCTGTATACGATTAATTAGATAACATTAATAAACGTATTAATGAATTGTAGTATAACATTAGGCATTTTACTGCTTTTTTACGCAGTTTATTACTTCACTTGGGCGTATTACCGCTGCTGGATATATATATTAATTACTGTTTTTGGCGTATAATTAGGTAATACATTTTGAGTGTTGGACATAATACTGGTATGTAAGCATGATATACTGGTCTGATGGCCATGTTATTTCTGGATTACTGTATACTGTGCTGTGCTGCACACTATTGGGATCACAGTATTCTCTACTTGACAATATTGGAGTTACTATAAATTGTACTACAGTACATTGCTGATTAAATCCTCAGGCTAAGTGAAGTTGGTTAATTAACATTATAGATGTATTGCTAATTAATGCTGATGTATCCAAGGAAAAAACAGAGGTCAAGAAAAACATTGAATATTTCAGTATGTTATAGGTGAACATTTACATATGTGTAGGTGAGCTGAAAATCACCTGTATGCAAGCAGGTAAATGGTAACTTTCACTTAGTAAATGTTCATGTTAGAGATGCAACTGTATCATACATTTAGTGCTATGCATTCTGTGGATTATTATATCTTTGGTCTTCTCTTTTGTTAACAGTGACCCACACCGTCAGGTCTTCATTTCGCCCACTTCACAAGTAATTGCTTTTACTTCAAATGCAGCCAGTCATAAAATTGACTTTTCAATGTGCTCAGTGGAGCGGGATTAATTGCACCTTCTCAGTTTAAAAATAACAATAAAATATACTAAATGAAGAGAAATCTGTCCACTGAAAAATATTACCGTATCTCCAACCAAATTATTGAAACTGTGTATGCATAACAAATCGTCACCAAGACACTGCATCAACACAGGTAAGCAAACAAATAAAATGCTATTATCTTTCCATATTTATTATCGTGAAATAAAGGAGGTTTAACAATCTCCTGTGTTAGGGCGAATGCTCAACAAGAGTCTAATTAAAATAACCTGTTACGTGAAACACACCATGGAAAAAGGATATACCAGCTTTTCCTGAACAATGCCTTTATCATTTTGTTTTATTAGATTAAAAAAACTAAACAAAAAACAATACAGTATTCAAAACTATAATAAAATAATCATTTTTTTTTTACAATTTTGCTCCCCACCAATTGAGTAGCAGAATAATAAACAATCTCTCTCCTTATTGGTAGAGATGAGCGGTTTCGGTTCCTCGAGATCCGAACCCTCCCGAACTTCACATGGTTTACACGCGTCCGAGCCAGCCTCGGATCTTCCCGCCTTGCTCGGTTAACACGAACGCGCCCGAACGTCATCATCTCACTGTCGTATTCTCGCGAGATTCATATTGCATATAAAGAGCCGCGCGTCGCCGCCATTTTCACACGTGCATTGGAGATGATAGCTAGAGGACGTGGCTGCGTTCTCTCAGTTTCTGTGTTCAGTGTGCTGCAAATATCTGTGCTCAGTGTGCTGCAAATATCAGTGCACAGTGTGCTGCAAATATCTACGTTCTCTGCCTGAAAATGCTCCATATCTGTGCTGCATTGTAGTTGTGCGCAGTATATAGTAGGAGGACAGTGCAGAATTTTGCTGACCACCAGTATATATATATATATATATATATATATATATATAAATATAGCAGTACGGTACAGTAGTCCATTGCTCTACCTCTGTGTCGTCAAGTATACTATCCATATCTGTGCCGCATTGTAGTTGTGCGCAGTATATAGTAGGAGGACAGTGCAGAATTTTGCTGACCACCAGTATATATACATATATATATATATATATATATATATATAGCAGTACGGTACAGTAGTCCATTGCTCTACCTCTGTTTCGTCAAGTATGCTATCCACATCTGTGCTGCATTGTAGTTGTGCGCAGTATATAGTAGGAGGACAGTGCAGAATTTTGCTGACCACCAGTATATATATATATATATATATATATATATATATATATAGTACGGTACAGTAGTCCATTGCTCTACCTCTGTGTCGTCAAGTAAACTATCCATATCTGTGCTGCATTGTAGTTGTGCGCAGTTTATAGTAGGAGGACAGTGCAGAATTTTGCTGACCACCAGTATATATATATATATATATATTATTCTATCGACCTGGCACTCTCCTCAGATGGATAGTATTGCTCCGGTGCCCTCTGACAGCATACACATTTCCTCATGAAAAAACAGCGGCACTCTGGAGACTTCTTTAAAGATGATAAAGTGTAAAATTTAATCCATTACAAACATCAGGTGACCAACGTTTCGGGGCCGTACACGCCCCTTCGTCAAGGGGCGTGTATGGCCCCGAAACGTTGGTCACCTGATGTTTGTAATGGATTAAATTTTACACTTTATCATCTTTAAAGAAGTCTCCAGAGTGCCGCTGTTTTTTCATGAGGAAATATATATATATATATATATATATATAGCAGTACGGTACAGTAGTCCATTGCTCTATCTCTGTGTCGTCAAGTATACTATCCATATCTGTGCTGCATTGTAGTTGTGCGCAGTATATAGTAGGAGGACAGTGCAGAATTTTGCAGACCACCAGTATATATATATATATATATATATATATAGCAGTACGGTACAGTAGGCCATTGCCATTGATATATTACTAGCATATAATTCCACACATTAAAAGTTGGAGAACAAAAATGTGGAGGGTAAAATAGGGAAAGATCAAGATTCACTTCCACCTCATGCTAAAGCTGCTGCCACTAGTCATGGCCGAGATGATGAAATGCCATCAACGTCGTCTGCCAAGGCCGATGCCCAATGTCATAGTAGAGAGCATGTAAAATCCAAAAAACAAAAGTTCAGTAAAATGACCCAAAAATCTAAATTAAAAGCGTCTGAGGAGAAGCGTAAACTTGCCAATATGCCATTTACGACACGGAGTGGCAAGAAACGGCTGAGACCCTGGCCTATGTTCATGGCTAGTGGTACAGCTTCACATGAGGATGGAACCACTCATCCTCCCGCTAGAAAAATTAAAAGACTTAAGCTGGCAAAAGCACAGCAAAGAACTGTGCGTTCTTTTAAATCACAAATCCCCAAGGAGAGTCCAATTGTGTCGGTTGCGATTCCTGACCATCCCAACACTGGGCGGGGAGAGGTGGTGCCTTCCACCATTTGCACGCCCCTTGCAAGTGCTGGAAGGAGCACCCACAGTCCAGTTCCTGATATTGAAATTGAAGATGTCACTGTTGAAGTACATCAGGATGAGGATATGGGTGTTGCTGGCGCTGAGGAGGAATTGACAAGGAGGAATCTGATGGTGAGGTGGTTTGTTTAAGTCAGGCATCTGGGGAGACACCTGTTGTCCGTGGGATGAATATGGCCATTGACATGCCTGGTCAAATTACAAAAAAAAATCACCTCTTCGGTGTGGAATTATTTTAACAGAAATGCGGACAACAGGTGTCAAGCCGTGTGTTGCCTTTGTCAAGCTGTAATAAGTAGGGGTAAGGACGTTAACAACCTAGGAACATCCTCCCTTAAACGTCACCTGGAGCGCATTCATCAGAAGTCCACTGACAACTAAATCCCTTCTTCCTCTTGTACCCAAGCTCCTGCAAACCACACCACCAACTCCCTCAATGTCAATTTCCCCCTTAGACAGGAACGCCAATAGTCCTGCAGGTCATGTCACTGGCAAGTCTGATGAGTACCTCCTGACTGGGATTCCTCTGATGGATCCTTGAGTGTAACGCCTACTGCTGCTGGCGCTGCTGTTGTTGCTGCTGGGAGTCGATCATCATCCCAGAGGGGAAGTCGGAAGACCACTTGTACTACTTCCAGTAAGCAATTGACTGTCCAACAGTCCTTTGCGAGGAAGATGAAATATCACAGCAGTCATCCTGTTGCAAAGCGGATAACTCAGGCCTTGGCAGCTGTGTTGGTGTTAGACGTGCGTCCGGTATCCGCCATTAGTTCACAGGCAATTAGAGAATTTCTCGAGGTAGTGTGTCCCCGGTACCAAATACCATCTAGATTCCATTTCTCTAGGCAGGCGATACCGAGAATGTACACAGACGTCAGAAAAAGACTCACCAGTGTCCTAAAAAATGCAGTTGTACCCAGTGTCCACTTAACCACGGTCATGTGGACAAGTGGAGCAGGGCAAACTCAGGACTATATGACTGTGACAGCCCACTGGGTAGATGTATTGCCTCCCGCAGCAAGAACAGCAGCGGCGGCACCAGTAGCAGCATCTCGCAAACGCCAACTCGTTCCTAGGCAGGCTAAGCTTTGTATCACCGCTTTCCATAAGAGGCACACAGCTTACAACCTCTTACGGAAACTGAGGAACATCATCGCAGATTGGCTTACCCCAATTGGACTCTCCTGGAGATTTGTGACATTGGACAACGCCACTAATATTGTGCGTGCATTACAATTGGGCAAATTCCAGCACGTTCCATGTTTTGCACATACATTGAATTTGGTGGTGCAGAATTATTTAAAAAACGACAGGCGCTTGCAAGAGATGCTATCGGTGGCCAGAAGAATTGCGGGCCACTTTCGGCATTCAGCCACCGCGCGCCAAAGACTGGAGTAGCAGCAAACATTCAATCTGTTGAAATCAGAGTACTACATTTTGGCCACTGTGCTCGATCCTAGGTATAAAGCCTACGTTGTATCTCTATTTCCGGCAGACACAAGTCTGCAGATGTTCAAAGACCTGCTGGTGAGACACTTGTCAAGTCAAGCGGAACGTGACCTGCCAACAGCTCCTTCTTCATTTTCTCCCGCCACTGGAGCTGCCAGGAAAAGGATCAGATTTCCAAAACCACCCGCTGGTGGTAATGCAGGGCAGTCAGGAGCAAGTACTTACATCTGGTCCGGACTGAAGGACCTGCCAACGATTACTGACATGTCGTCTGCTGTCACTGCATATGATTCTGTCAACATTGAAAGAATGGTGGAGGATTATATGAGTGACAGCATCCAAGTAGGCACGTCAGACAGTCCGTACGTATACTGGCAGGAAAAAGAGGCAATTTGGAGGCCCTTGCACAAACTGGTTTTATTTTACCTAAGTTGCCCCCCCTCCAGTGTGTACTCCGAAAGAGTGTTTAGCGCAGCCGGTAACCTTGTCAGCGATCGGCGTACAAGGTTACTTTCACAAAATGTGGAGAAGATGATGTTCATCAAAATGAATTATAATCAATTCCTCCGTGGAGACATTCACCAGCAATTGCCTCCTGTGAGGAGGGGGATGTACACAGTGAAAAGGATGATGATGAGGAGGAGGTGGACATCTTGCCTCTGTAGAGCCAGTTTGTGCAAGGAGAGATTGATTGCTTCTTTTTTGGTGGGGGCCCAAACCAACCAGTCATTTCAGCCACAGTCGTGTGGCAGACCCTGTCGCTGAAAGGATGGGTTTGTTAAAGTGTGCATGTCCTGTTTATACAACATAAGGTTGGGTGGGAGGGCCCAAGGACAATTCCATCTTGCACCTCTTTTTTTTATTTATTTATCTTTGCATCATGTGATGTTTGGGGCTAATTTTTTTAAGTGCCATCCTGTCTGGCACTGCAGTGCCACTCCTAGATGGGCCAGGTGTTTGTGCCGGCCACTTGGGTCGCTTAGCTTAGTCATCCAGCGACCTTGCTGCAAATTTTAGGACTAAAAATAATATTGTGAGGTGTGAGGTGTTCAGAATAGACTGGAAATGAGTGGAAATTGTGGTTATTGAGGTTAATAATACTATGGGATCAAAATTACCCCCAAATCCTATGATTTAAGCTGTTTTTGAGGGTTTTTTGTAAAAAAAACACCCAAATCCAAAACACACCCGAATACGAGAAAACATTTTCAGGGAGGTTTTGCCAAAACGCGTCCGAATCCAAAACACGGCCGCGGAACCGAATCCAAATCCAAAACACAAAACCCGAAAAATTTCCGGTGCACATCTCTACTTATTGGACAGATGCTCCATCCAGTCATCAGTCTGCACTTCAATGGTGCAGTCAGGGGTCTAGCGAGGGTGGCTCTGGTGGAATGTGAGCTCCGGGCTCCAGAAAAGTTAGAGGGCGTGAATCTGCCTACCAACACTCCCCCCTCTATGCGCTATACCGCAGGCCACTGTACATGCAGCTGCAGAGCAGAAGGAGGAGATGCACTGATTGACTCGGAGACTAGGTAGGGAACAGGGCAGGTCAGAGGCGACAGCAGGTGATACTGACAGCGGCACATGCCGGAGCTCTGCCGCTCTCTTTATATGTCTCACTGTCTGCTTGTAGCTGTACAGCATGGTTACTTCTGTCATGCTTCTAGAGGCGTAACTACAGTTTTCGGAGCCCAGGGCAAGATGAAGAGTGGCACCCCCCCAAGAAAATAAAAACACACAAAATGAAGCTTGTGTGCGCGCGCAAAAGGGGTGTGGCCACATACCAGAAGGGGCATGGCCTCTGGAAATGGGGCGTGCCAACATGACTATCACCTACCCCCTGTGTCGCCTCTCAGCACACTATCACCTACCCCTTGTGTCGTCTCTCAGCACACCTTCATTCAATTTTTGCACAGTACGCATGCAGAGTTTCCTTTTTACACAGTACACATGCAGAGTCCCCTTTTTACACAGTACACATGCAGAGTCCCCTTTTTATACAGTACACATGCAGAGTCCCCTTTTTACACAGTATGCATGCAGAGTCCCCTTTTTACACAGTACACATGCAGAATCCCCTTTTTACACAGTACACATGCAGAGTCCCCTTTTTATACAGTACACATGCAGAGTCCCCTTTTTACACAGTACGCATGCAGAGTCCCCTTTTTACACAGTACACATTACACAGTGCCAGATACACAATTGCCCCACAGTGCCAGATGCACAGTGCCCCACAGTGTCAGATACATATTGCCCCACGGTGCCATATACACAGTGCCCCGCAGTGCCAGATACACAGTGCCCCACAGTGCCAGATACATATTGCCCCACAGTGCCAGATACATATTGCCCCACAGTGCCAGATACAGAGTGCCCCACAGTGCCAGATACACAGTGCCAGATACATATTGCCTAACAGTGCCAGATAGAAATTGCCTCAAAGTACCAGATACATGACTCCCCGCCCCCCTTGCTGGCTGCTGCTTACATCAACCTGGAGCTCCGCTCACTGTCACCGCTGCCGCTGGTCTCTGCTATGTGAGGGGAGGAGAGTGTAGCGCAGCGCAGCACCTCTCCTCTCCCTCAATGCTCCATGAAGTCCGGTCTCCAACGGCGGCTACTGTATCTTAAATGTGGCGCCGCTTCGTTAGCCAATCAGAGCTCGCGGACCGACAGCCAATCAGGATCCGGTCCGCAAACTCCAATTGGCTAACGCCGCCAGAGACTAGACAGACACTCACACTAAGCAATGAGCACATTGAGGGGCAGGAGAGACACTGCGCTCTCCTCCCCTCACATTGCAGCGGGACGGGGGCAGAGCAATAGCAGGGGCGGATGGGCATGATGCCCTGGCTGCCATCGGCACCCCCCTCTGCTGGTCCTGCCAAGGTGCCCAGGGCATGTGCCCTGCTCAACCCCCCTTAGTTACGCCTGTGCCTGCTACAGTACACCACTCTCTGCCCCCACTGCTGCAGCATCACCTCTCTCTGTCCCAGCTGCTGCAACATCACCTCTCTCTGTCGCAGCTGCTGCAGCACCTCTCTCTGCATTAGAAGCTGCACAGTAACATATATAAGTGGCAACACTGTTGCCTAACGTGTATAAGTGGCTCTACTGTGGTGTAACGTGTAAAAACGGCTCCACAGTGGCATAAAACGTATGAGCAGTTCTACTGTGTTCAGTAACGTGAATAAAGGGCTCCACTGTGTGGTGTAATGTGTATAAGGGGCTCTACTGTATTGCGTAAAGTGTATAAGGCATAGGCGTTTCTATAATGGGTTCACATATACAATTATCAAATTAACCACAAAGTTTGGCTTGATATATTGTAGAAAAAACCTGTTTCTGCAGCGTTATGAAAAAAAGTGTAACACTGTATCATATGTCATTTGTTTGTGACATACACGTATATAATATAGGGCAAGAGGTTTGTTTGCAGCATGCACTAATATGCTGTCAGTTATGTATTGAATTAGAGTATAACATAACAATTATGCAATCACCGACTAGAAAATGTATCACAGTACCATATATCAATTGTTTGCAACATGCACAGATGTAATACAAAGCAGAAATTAGTTTGCTGCATGCATTTATGGGTATCCGGTCTCTAGGTCGGCCACACTTACAGATGTAGCCACCTTTATCTTGACTGGCTGAGGTGTTTGTCCCGATCGAGCATACGCAACGTACCGGGGCGTAGGGAGGTGCGCCTAGTCACAGAGAGGCGTACCTAATCGCACGGAGGCAGACAGAGCGTTTGGCGTTACCTTTACGTGTAATACCTGCGATCATCCACCAGATGACGCTTTTTACAATCACCACTGCGCATGCATGTGGTCTCCCGTAAAATACAATACTGAAATATATAATAAGGACTACTTTACTAAGGCGTCTCATTACGCTGAATACAGTAAATACTCATTATGCTGCATTATTTAATAAAGTAAATACTCATTACGCTGCATTATTTAAGACAGTATATACGGTACAGACGCAAATAGTACAGCATACAGTATATGATCCATCTACAGTACTTTATGAATATGTGAGCGTCAAACATAAAACCAGTAGTGTACACTGTCGCAAATGGACGTGTTAGAAGTTCACTATTGCCTCTTGAGATTAGGAATTTTGTACAGTATGTTAGCGTCCTAATCCCGTAGCCATTACAGCATAATCAAAACCAATGGATTTATTGATCTGTCTGCGGTGAAGTGGTGAAGTGTTCCGCTTCCTGTACTCAGAGTCCCGGGTTCAATTCCTAAAGTACGAATGCATGTTAGTTTTTTCCAGACACTTTATTATTTTTTTATTCACATAAACCAGGGCAAAGCTGCAGGAGCGGTTCTACTGTTAAGGATCTATGCACCATACAGTACACATACAATTCTGTAGCAGGGCAGACTCAATAGAAATGGCTACCACCTATGACTCCTAGCCCCACGGAGGCCCTAGGATACGGAGCAAGTAACAGTCCAGATTTTGCAGGCTATGGGGCAATGCTGAAGGAGCGTCACAATCCCCTAGCTAAAATACACAGGGGCGATAGGGATAAGCGAGGTCTATGCACATTATGGTACACCGGACTCAATCGCATAGCACACTGGCAAAATGGCCACCGCCCCTGAACCCCCACCACGTGGCAGGCAGCGCTTGGATATGGAGTGAGAGATGGCATAAGTTTTGCAGGCTATGGGGCAATGCTGCAGGAGCATCACATTCCCCTAGCTAAAATACACAGGGGCGATAGGGATAAGCTAGGTCTGCATATTACGGTACACCGGACTCGATCGCATAGCACACTGGCAAAATGGCCGCCACCCCTGAATCCCCACCATGTGGCAGGCAGCGCTTGGATATGGAGTGAGAGATGGCATAAGTTTTGCAGGCTACGGGGCAATGCTGAAGGAGCGTCACAATCCCCAAGCCAAAATACACAGGGGCGATAGAGATAAGCGAGGTCTATGCACATTACGTTACACCAGGCTCGATCGCATAGCAAACTGACAAAACACAAGTTTTACATAAAGCAGGAAAAAGCTGCAGGAGAGTTTCTACTGTCAAGGTTCTTTGCACTGTACGTACACATACAATTCTATAGCAGGGTAGACTCAATTGAAATGGCTACCGCCTGTGACTCCTAGCTCCATGGAGGCACTCGGCTATGGAGCAAGTAACAGCACAGATTTTGCAGGCTACGGGGCAATGCTGGAGGAGCGTCAGAATCCCCTAGCTAAAATACACAGGGGCAATAGGGATAAGCGAGGTCTATGCACATATTGATACACCGCAAAGTTCCCCATGGTTTTGATTATGCCTTTTCTTTGAACACGGTATTTTCCACTGCCTCACCCTACCCCCATCCCACTTTCCCCTTGCCCCCTGGGAGCCTGCAAAGTACATGCAGTAGACAGGGAGGGAGTTCCGATCAGGTTACAAGACATGTGCCACAGTATACTACTGTATGTAGGAAAATCCCCCGCCCAGTCTGATTTATGTGAAACCTGTGTGCACCCTTCCATTGAATGTATAACAAAGAAAAAAAATAATAAAGTGAATGTTACAGGAACACATTTTTAAAAAGGTTGGCACTTCCTTCACATTGGTGTTGGTTTATGCCTTAGGGGATTCAGATGCTAATACTTGTATTTAAAAAGCACGGTATTTTCCACCGCCTCTCCCTACCCCCATCGCCCTTCCCCCCTGGGAGCCTGCACAGGTCATGCAGTGGACAGGGAGGGAGTTCAGGTCAGGTACAAAACACAAATGCAGACGATCTACAGTACTGTGTTGCTCAGTTAGTTGCGTCGGAATACACTAATTTATACTCATTACCGCTGTGTATTTGTATATAGCAGAATGAATCGCTGCTGCAGATTTACTTTGATTTATGTGAAACCTGTGTGCACCCTTTCATTGAATGTATAACAAAGAAAAAAAATAATAAAGTGAATGTCACAGGAACATATAAAAAGAAAAAAAAAAAGGTTGGCACTTTGGACTCAAACCCGGGACTCTCAGCGTGGGAGGTGGGAGCCTTCATCGCTAGGTTGGAATGGAAGGGGAGACAATTAGTTACTGGGGGGGTACCAACTCCAAGTTTCTGTGACTCCCACAAGGCTCATGGCAAGCATCGGAACCCATGGTGGGTCTGTATTAACGGGCCTATTATAGTCTATGGGAAAATGGGTCCTTTTTGCGTACTGATATCTCTGGTTCTGGGTATCCCAGAGACACAGGACTGGTACCATATAAAAGAGGAGACTCTTGGCTTTTGGGGCAGACCAACCACTAGTTTATGTGACACTGGAAAGGGAAACGGGAAGCAACCGTGTATCGGGTCCCCTCCAGTTGTCCGCCTAGCTTGCACAGGATGCAGGGTTTCTGGCTAGATAGGAAATACTGTACAGAAATGCTAAGCATGGTAATTTGACATCCAGGAACATAAGGAGTAGAGTTTATCTCTCTCCATTATACTTAGAAAAATTACACTTGCCACTGTACGTTACAAGCGGTTCGTGCTAATTAGTACACTAGTAGAACATACTGAACAGAAATACTAAGTACAGTGATTTGGCATCCACGAACTTAGGGAGGAGCTTTAATCTCTCTCCATTGTAATCTTTCTAAGTATAATGGAGAGAGATAAAAGCTCCTCCCTAAGTTCCTGGATGCCAAATTACCATCCTTAGTATCTCTGTACTCTATGTTCTACTAGTGTACTAATTAGCATGAACCGCTTGTAACGTACAGTGGCCAGTTTAATCTTTCTATGTATAATGGAGAGAGATAAAAGCTCCTCTGTAAGTTCCTAGATGCCAAATCACCGTCCTTAGTATCTCTGTACAGTATGTTCTACTAGTGTACTAATTAGCACGAACAGCTTTTAACTGGATGCCAAATAACCATACTTAGTATCTCTGTACAGTATGTTCTATTAGGGTACTAATTAGCACGAACAGCTTGTAACGTACAGCGGCAAGTTTAATCTTTCTATGTATAATAGAGAGAGAAAAGCTCCTCCCTAAGTTCCTGGATGCCAAATCACCGTACTTAGTATCTCTGTACAGTATGTTCTATTAGGGTACTAATTAGCTGTTCATGCTAATTAGTACCCTAATAGAAAATACCATACAGAGATACTAAGGATGGTGATTTGGCAACCAGGAACTTACGAGGGAGCTTTTATCTCTCTACAATATACATAGAAAGATTAAACTTGCCACTGTACATTACAAGCTGCTTGTGCTAATTAGTACACTAGTACACTAGTAAAACATACTGTACAGAGATATTAAGTACGGTGATTTGGCATCCAGGAACTTAGGGAGGAGCTTTTATCTCTACATTATACATAGAAAGATCAAACCTGCCACTGTACGTTACAAGCTGCTCATGCTAATTAGTACACTAGTAGAACATACTGTACAGAGATACTACAGACAGTGATTTGGCATCCAGGAACTTAGGGAGGAGCTTTTATCTCTCTCCATTATACTTAGAAAGATTACAATGGATAGAGATAAAAGCTCCTCCCTAAGTTCCTGGATGCCAAATCACTGTACGTAGTATCTCTGTACAGTATGTTCTACTAGTGTACTAATTGAAATACATGTACAGTATGAGCGTCTGAGTTCCCTAAGGCATAATGGGGAGGGGTCGCTATTTGCAGTACTTTTACACATGAACTTGTTAATCTCTCATGAAGTGTCGTGGTCTAAAGATGAAGGCTACCACCTCCCACGCTGAGAGTCCCGGGTTCGAGTCCTTTAGTGCCAACTTTGTTTTTTCTTTTTATGTGTTCCCGTGACAGTCACTTTAATATTATTATTTTTATGCTAATACATTCTATGGAAGGGTGCACACAGGTATCACATAAATCAGAGTAAATCTGCAGGAGCGATTCTTTACGCTAAATGCAAATGCACAGAGGTAATGAGTATAAATTAGTGTATTCTGCCACAACTGAGCAACACAGTACTGTAGATCGTCGGTGTTTGTGTATTGCACATGACCTGAACTCCTTCCCTGACTGCTGCATGACCTGTGCAGGCTCCCAGGGGGGAAGGGTGATGGGGGTAGGGGGAGGCGGTGGAAAATACGTGCTTTTGAAATACAAGTATGAGCGTCCGAGTCCCCTATGTCATAAACCAACGTCAATGGGAAGGAAGTGCCAACCTTTTTATTTATGTGTTCCCGTGACATTCACTTTATTATAATTTTTTTTCTTTGTTATACATTCAATGAAAGGGTGCACAAAGGTTTCACATAAATCAGAGTAAATCTGCAGGAGCGATTCTTTATGCTAAATGCAAATGCACAGAGGTAATGAGTATAAATTAGTGTATTCCGCCGCAACTAACTGAGCAACACAGTACTGTAGATCGTCGGTGTTTGTGTATTGCACATGACCTGAACTCCCTCCCTGACTACAGCATGACCTTTGCAGGCTCCCAGGGGGGAAGGGCGATGAGGGTAGGGGGAGGCGGTGGAAAATATGTGCTTTTGAAATACAAGTACTGTATGAGCGTCCCTAAGGCATAAACCAAAACCAATGTGTTCCCGTGACATTCACTTTATTATAATTTTTTTTCTTTGTTACCCATTCAAAGGAAGGGTGCACACAGGTTTCACATAAATCTTGTCTTGTAACTCGCTCGGAACTCCCTGCCTGTCTACTGCATGAACTGTGCAGGCTCCCAGGGGGAAAGGGGAATATGGGATGGGGGTAGGGCGAGGCAGTGGAAAATACCGTGTTCAAAGAACGGACCAATGCTGAAGGAGCGTCAGAATCCCCTAGCTAAAATACACAGGGTCGATAGGGATAAGCGACGTCTATGCACATAATGATACACCAGACCCCATCGCATCGCAAAGTGACAAAATGTCCGAGGCACATGAATCCCCGCCTTGTAGCATTATGTGCATAGACCTCGCTTAACCCTATTGCCCCTGTGTATTTTAGCTAGGGGATTCCGATGCTCCTTCAGCACTGCCCCGTATCCTGTAAAACCTATGCTGTCACTCGCTCCATAGCTGAGTGCTGACACAAGGCGGATGTTCATGTGCCTTGGACATTTTGTCACTTTGTGATGCGATGGGGTCTGGGGTATTGTTAAGTGCATAGACCTCGCTTATCCCTATCGACCCTGTGTATTTTAGCTAGGGGATTCTGACGCTCCTTCAGCATTGCCCCGTGACCTACAAAATATGTGCTGTTACTTGCTCCATAGCTGAGGGCCTCCATGGGGCAATGTAATAGGCTGTGAGATGCCGGAGTTGCAGGACTTTGTGCGAGTCTGCCCATTTTGTTAAAATAACAATTATTTAGAAGGCAAAACCAGGTAGGTTTTACCTTCTAAATGATTGCTGCTTTAAACAAAAGTCAGACTCGCACAAAGTCGCGCATGTCCGGCAGCTCGCAGGCTATTACATTTAGCCCAAAATTTCAGGGCAAATGATATTTCTATAGTAGTTATTGGCTTGGTGGATTGCAACTTAATAATTGTTATCAATAACAGAGTAGAGTAGCAAAGTCTAGAAATAGTCAGGGACTTAGGGGCCCATTTATCAAACATCATTTGCGGCTATGTCCCTGAAAATAAATGTTTTCACGGCTAGCCACAATTATTATTTATCCCTGCAATATACGAAGATATCAGATATCAGGTTTTGGAGCTGCAATCCCTCCAGTGCTGCCCGTAGCCACATACCCCATAGTTTTCTATGGGGGATGAGATGCTGCCAGATTTACCAATATCGATATTGACCCCCACAACTACTACAATCTTTTCATTATGGTAGCCCATTGTAGCCTAAGGGCTACACTGTGCGGGATACACTGTAGTTGCAGAAGGGTTCACCAGGAATCCACCGATGGAAACGGCCACTGTGCATGGTGGTCACCCTGACAGTGCATGCACAGTGGCTGGGCACCACACTTGGTGCATTGCAGGGACAGGCTTCTTTTGGAATTGTGCAATGCGATCCTGCATTGCAAATGTGATTAGTGATACATGGGAGCTGGGTACACAATATAAGATTATCTGTCCAATGTTTGTGATTGGAATAAAAATCTGGTAATATATGAGGGCAAATGACAATTGACTATTTGCTCCCATAAAGTCGGAAAATAGACAAAAAAAAACCAAAAACGGTTCTTCAGATAAATTGGTTAAATCAAATGGATGTAACCAATTTGTTTGGACCTCCATTTCTGTCTGTTTTCCTGTGTTTGGGAGCAAATGGTTAATTTTCATTTGCTCCAATGCATTACCAGATTTTTGTTCCACCCACAAAGAATGGAGAGACAATCTTATTCAGTTACACTCTAGGCGATGCTGAAATGCCGGTGATGAACGACTATATAATTGAACGATATAGCGCTCCATAGGCAAACGCAGGGGGTTTTCCGGTTGCCCAGAAACTCCCCTCCTCTTGGCAAGTGGCTCAAATTATGACAAAAATAGCAATGGTATATAATACAATTACTAGAGCTGCTGCCACATCTTACAGTTTAATGGACAGAGCAGAGCAACTGCATGTGCCCAGTTGTAGCAGCTTTTTCTGCCAAGTTTGCTTTGTGTGTGGATCTGAGTCCTTAATCAATGTAATGGACCAGAGAATAGCTACCAGGAAGAAGAGACAGGAGCCTTACCATGAGGTGGGAGAATGTGTGCTTAGAAAGTGCAGTACTGGTTTTATCTGTGTATTTATTTATTATGGTATGTTTAACCTTTTACTGACCACCACTTATTCATATTATTTAAATGTTTGATACAGCCTATACTATAGACCATCTATAGTGTTAAGTATTAATACTGTATTCCATACAGTATTTAGTGTATAAAAAGACCAATTTTTACATTTACTGTATGTCCAGGGTCAGTACTAGGTTCATCTACCACTCCCACCGACTCCCGAACTTGCTACAATGTTTTGCAGAGTGGGAGATTGTGGTCTGCATTTGGAAACCCCCATCTAGAAATCCTGCGTTTGCCACTGCGCTCAAAGATAAATTGCGTTCACACTGAACGTTATCGTTCAACGATAAAGATCAGTGACGTCACCGCTTGCATTCCCGAACATGCATATCAGCCCAACATTGACAGGTTGAGCTGCATGTCAGCTCAATATTGGTGATCGCTGAACGATGTACGGGAGCGTACATCATTCATCGGTCACCAATACCCCCATACACACTGGATGATATAAGCCTAAAAATAAATGATAATGACATTTATGTCATTCTCTTTTTTTTTTTTTTTTAGGATGAAATCGCCTAGTGGGTACCCGGCTTTATAGTAGAGATGAGCGGGTTCGGTTCCTCGGAATCCGAACCCGCCCGAACTTCAGCTTTTTTTACACGGATCCGAGCGACTCGGATCTTCCCGCCTTGCTCGGTTAACCCGAGCGCGCCCGAACGTCATCATGACGCTGTCGGATTCTCGCGAGGCTCGGATTCTATCGCGAGACTCGGATTCTATATAAGGAGCCGCGCGTCGCCGCCATTTTCACACGTGCATTGAGATTGATAGGGAGAGGACGTGGCTGGCGTCCTCTCCATTTAGATTAGAAGAGAGAGAGTGAGATTGAGACAGAGACGCTTGATTTACTGGAGCTTAGGAGTACTAGAGAGTGCAGAGTTTACTAGTGACTGACCACTGACCAGTGACCACCAGTGCAGTTTTATTTAATATAATCCGTTCTCTGCCTGAAAAAAACGATACACAGTGACTCAGTCACATACCATATCTGTGCTCAGCCCAGTGTGCTGCATCATCTATGTATAATATCTGACTGTGCTCACACAGCTTAATTGTGGGGGAGACTGGGGAGCAGTTATAGGTTATAGCAGGAGCCAGGAGTACATATTATTAAAATTAAACAGTGCACACTTTTGCTGCAGGAGTGCCACTGCCAGTGTGACTGACTAGTGACCTGACCACACTGACCACCAGTATAGTATACTATATTGTGATTGCCTGAAAAAGTTAAACACTCGTCGTGTGACTTGTGTGGTGTTTTTTTATTCTATAAAAAACTCATTCTGCTGACAGACAGTGTCCAGCAGGTCCGTCATTATATAATATATACCTGTCCGGCTGCAGTAGTGATATATATATTTTTTTTATATCATTATTTATCATCCAGTCGCAGCAGACACAGTACGGTAGTTCACGGCTGTAGCTACCTCTGTGTCGGCACTCGGCAGTCCATCCATAATTGTATACCACCTACCCGTGGTTTTTTTTTTCTTTCTTCTTTATACATACTACATCTCATTATCATCCAGTCTATATTAGTAGCAGACACAGTACAGTACGGTAGTCCACGGCTGTAGCTACCTCTGTGTCGGCACTCGGCAGTCCATCCATAATTGTATACCACCTACCCGTGGTTTTTTTTTTCTTCTTTATACATACTACATCTCATTATCATCCAGTCTATATTAGCAGCAGACATAGTACAGTACGGTAGTCCACGGCTGTAGCTACCTCTGTGTCGGCACTCGGCAGTCCATCCATAATTGTATACCACCTACCCGTGGTTTTTTTTTCTTTCTTCTTTATACATACTACATCTCATTATCAACCAGTCTATATTAGCAGCAGACACAGTACAGTACGGTAGTCCACGGCTGTAGCTACCTCTGTGTCGGCACTCGGCAGTCCGTCCATAATTGTATACCACCTACCCGTGGTTTTTTTTTCTTTCTTCTTTATACATACTACATCTCATTATCATCCAGTCTATATTAGCAGCAGACACAGTACAGTACGGTAGTCCACGGCTGTAGCTACCTCTGTGTCGGCACTCGGCAGTCCATCCATAATTGTATACCACCTACCCGTGTTTTTTTTTTTCTTCTTTATACATACTACATCTCATTATCATCCAGTCTATATTAGCAGCAGACACAGTACAGTACGGTAGTCCACGGCTGTAGCTACCTCTGTGTCGGCACTCGGCAGTCCATCCATAATTGTATACCACCTACCCGTGGTTTTTTTTTCTTTCTTCTTTATACATACTGCATCTCATTATCATCCAGTCTATATTAGCAGCAGACACAGTACAGTACGGTAGTCCACGGCTGTAGCTACCTCTGTGTCGGCACTCGGCAGTCCGTCCATAATTGTATACCACCTACCCGTGGTTTTTTTTTCTTCTTTATACATACTACATCTCATTATCATCCAGTGTATATTAGCAGCAGACACAGTACAGTACGGTAGTCCACGGCTGTAGCTACCTCTGTGTCGGCACTCGGCAGTCCATCCATAATTGTATACCACCTACCCGTGTTTTTTTTTCTTTCTTCTTTATACATACTACATCTCATTATCATCCAGTCTATATTAGCAGCAGACACAGTACAGTATGGTAGTCCACGGCTGTAGCTACCTCTGTGTCGGCACTCGGCAGTCCGTCCATAATTGTATACCACCTACCCGTGGTTTTTTTTTCTTTCTTCTTTATACATACTACATCTCATTATCATCCAGTCTATATTAGCAGCAGACACAGTACAGTACGGTAGTCCACGGCTGTAGCTACCTCTGTGTCGGCACTCGGCAGTCCATCCATAATTGTATACCACCTACCCGTGGTTTTTTTTTCTTCTTTATACATACTACATCACATTATCATCCAGTCTATATTAGCAGCAGACACAGTACAGTACGGTAGTCCACGGCTGTAGCTACCTCTGTGTCGGCACTCGGCAGTCCGTCCATAATTGTATACCACCTACCCGTGGTTTTTTTTTCTTTCTTCTTTATACATACATACTACATCTCATTATAAACCAGTCTATATTAGCAGCAGACACAGTACAGTACAGTAGTCCACGGCTGTAGCTACCTCTGTGTCGGCACTCGGCAGTCCATCCATAATTGTATACCACCTACCCGTGTTTTTTTTTTTCTTCTTTATACATACTACATCTCATTATCATCCAGTCTTTATTAGCAGCAGACACAGTACAGTACGGTAGTACACGGCTGTAGCTACCTCTGTGTCGGCACTCGGCAGTCCGTCCATAATTGTATACCACCTACCCGTAGTTTTTTTTTCTTTCTTCTTTATACATACATACTACATCTCTTTATCAACCAGTCTATATTAGCAGCAGACACAGTACAGTACGGTAGTCCACGGCTGTAGCTACCTCTGTGTCGGCACTCGGCAGTCCATCCATAATTGTATACTAGTATCCATCCATCTCCATTGTTTACCTGAGGTGCCTTTTAGTTGTGCCTATTAAAATATGGAGAACAAAAATGTTGAGGTTCCAAAATTAGGGAAAGATCAAGATCCACTTCCACCTCGTGCTGAAGCTGCTGCCACTAGTCATGGCCGAGACGATGAAATGCCAGCAACGTCGTCTGCCAAGGCCGATGCCCAATGTCATAGTACAGAGCATGTCAAATCCAAAACACCAAATATCAGTAAAAAAAGGACTCCAAAACCTAAAATAAAATTGTCGGAGGAGAAGCGTAAACTTGCCAATATGCCATTTACCACACGGAGTGGCAAGGAATGGCTGAGGCCCTGGCCTATGTTCATGGCTAGTGGTTCAGCTTCACATGAGGATGGAAGCACTCAGCCTCTCGCTAGAAAAATGAAAAGACTCAAGCTGGAAAAAGCACAGCAAAGAACTGTGCGTTCTTCGAAATCCCAAATCCACAAGGAGAGTCCAATTGTGTCGGTTGCGATGCCTGACCTTCCCAACACTGGACGTGAAGAGCATGCGCCTTCCACCATTTGCACGCCCCCTGCAAGTGCTGGAAGGAGCACCCGCAGTCCAGTTCCTGATAGTCAGATTGAAGATGTCAGTGTTGAAGTACACCAGGATGAGGAGGATATGGGTGTTGCTGGCGCTGGGGAGGAAATTGACCAGGAGGATTCTGATGGTGAGGTGGTTTGTTTAAGTCAGGCACCCGGGGAGACACCTGTTGTCCGTGGGAGGAATATGGCCGTTGACATGCCTGGTGAAAATACCAAAAAAATCAGCTCTTCGGTGTGGAAGTATTTCACCAGAAATGCGGACAACATTTGTCAAGCCGTGTGTTCCCTTTGTCAAGCTGTAATAAGTAGGGGTAAGGACGTTAACCACCTCGGAACATCCTCCCTTATACGTCACCTGCAGCGCATTCATAATAAGTCAGTGACAAGTTCAAAAACTTTGGGCGACAGCGGAAGCAGTCCACTGACCAGTAAATCCCTTCCTCTTGTAACCAAGCTCACGCAAACCACCCCACCAACTCCCTCAGTGTCAATTTCCTCCTTCCCCAGGAATGCCAATAGTCCTGCAGGCCATGTCACTGGCAATTCTGATGATTCCTCTCCTGCCTGGGATTCCTCCGATGCATCCTTGCGTGTAACGCCTACTGCTGCTGGCGCTGCTGTTGTTGCTGCTGGGAGTCGATGGTCATCCCAGAGGGGAAGTCGTAAGCCCACTTGTACTACTTCCAGTAAGCAATTGACTGTTCAACAGTCCTTTGCGAGGAAGATGAAATATCACAGCAGTCATCCTGCTGCAAAGCGGATAACTGAGGCCTTGACAACTATGTTGGTGTTAGACGTGCGTCCGGTATCCGCCGTTAGTTCACAGGGAACTAGACAATTTATTGAGGCAGTGTGCCCCCATTACCAAATACCATCTAGGTTCCACTTCTCTAGGCAGGCGATACCGAGAATGTACACGGACGTCAGAAAAAGACTCACCAGTGTCCTAAAAAATGCAGTTGTACCCAATGTCCACTTAACCACGGACATGTGGACAAGTGGAGCAGGGCAGGGTCAGGACTATATGACTGTGACAGCCCACTGGGTAGATGTATGGACTCCCGCCGCAAGAACAGCAGCGGCGGCACCAGTAGCAGCATCTCGCAAACGCCAACTCTTTCCTAGGCAGGCTACGCTTTGTATCACCGGTTTCCAGAATACGCACACAGCTGAAAACCTCTTACGGCAACTGAGGAAGATCATCGCGGAATGGCTTACCCCAATTGGACTCTCCTGTGGATTTGTGGCATCGGACAACGCCAGCAATATTGTGTGTGCATTAAATATGGGCAAATTCCAGCACGTCCCATGTTTTGCACATACCTTGAATTTGGTGGTGCAGAATTTTTAAAAAAACGACAGGGGCGTGCAAGAGATGCTGTCGGTGGCCAGAAGAATTGCGGGACACTTTCGGCGTACAGGCACCACGTACAGAAGACTGGAGCACCACCAAAAACTACTGAACCTGCCCTGCCATCATTTGAAGCAAGAAGTGGTAACGAGGTGGAATTCAACCCTCTATATGCTTCAGAGGTTGGAGGAGCAGCAAAAGGCCATTCAAGCCTATACAATTGAGCACGATATAGGAGGTGGAATGCACCTGTCTCAAGCGCAGTGGAGAATGATTTCAACGTTGTGCAAGGTTCTGATGCCCTTTGAACTTGCCACACGTGAAGTCAGTTCAGACACTGCCAGCCTGAGTCAGGTCATTCCCCTCATCAGGCTTTTGCAGAAGAAGCTGGAGACATTGAAGGAGGAGCTAACACGGAGTGATTCCGCTAGGCATGTGGGACTTGTGGATGGAGCCCTTAATTCGCTTAACAAGGATTCACGGGTGGTCAATCTGTTGAAATCAGAGCACTACATTTTGGCCACCATGCTCGATCCTAGATTTAAAGCCTACCTTGGATCTCTCTTTCCGGCAGACACAAGTCTGCTGGGGTTGAAAGACCTGCTGGTGAGAAAATTGTCAAGTCAAGCGGAACGCGACCTGTCAACATCTCCTCCTTCACATTCTCCCGCAACTGGGGGTGCGAGGAAAAGGCTCAGAATTCCGATCCCACCCGCTGGCGGTGATGCAGGGCAGTCTGGAGCGACTGCTGATGCTGACATCTGGTCCGGACTGAAGGACCTGACAACGATTACGGACATGTCGTCTACTGTCACTGCATATGATTCTCTCAACATTGAAAGAATGGTGGAGGATTATATGAGTGACCGCATCCAAGTAGGCACGTCACACAGTCCGTACTTATACTGGCAGGAAAAAGAGGCAATTTGGAGGCCCTTGCACAAACTGGCTTTATTCTACCTAAGTTGCCCTCCCACAAGTGTGTACTCCGAAAGAGTGTTTAGTGCCGCCGCTCACCTTGTCAGCAATCGGCGTACGAGGTTACATCCAGAAAATGTGGAGAAGATGATGTTCATTAAAATGAATTATAATCAATTCCTCCGCGGAGACATTGACCAGCAGCAATTGCCTCCACAAAGTACACAGGGAGCTGAGATGGTGGATTCCAGTGGGGACGAATTGATAATCTGTGAGGAGGGGGATGTACACGGTGATATATCGGAGGATGATGATGAGGTGGACATCTTGCCTCTGTAGAGCCAGTTTGTGCAAGGAGAGATCAATTGCTTCTTTTTTGGGGGGGGTCCAAACCAACCCGTCATATCAGTCACAGTCGTGTGGCAGACCCTGTCACTGAAATGATGGGTTGGTTAAAGTGTGCATGTCCTGTTTTGTTTATACAACATAAGGGTGGGTGGGAGGGCCCAAGGACAATTCCATCTTGCACCTCTTTTTTCTTTTATTTTTCTTTGCGTCATGTGCTGTTTGGGGAGGGTTTTTTGGAAGGGCCATCCTGCGTGACACTGCAGTGCCACTCCTAGATGGGCCCGGTGTTTGTGTCGGCCACTAGGGTCGCTTATCTTACTCACACAGTCAGCTACCTCATTGCGCCTCTTTTTTTCTTTGCGTCATGTGCTGTTTGGGGAGGGTTTTTTGGAAGGGACATCCTGCGTGACACTGCAGTGCCACTCCTAGATGGGCCCGGTGTTTGTGTCGGCCACTAGGGTCGCTTATCTTACTCACACAGTCAGCTACCTCATTGCGCCTCTTTTTTTCTTTGCGTCATGTGCTGTTTGGGGAGGGTTTTTTGGAAGGGACATCCTGCGTGACACTGCAGTGCCACTCCTAGATGGGCCCGGTGTTTGTGTCGGCCACTAGGGTCGCTTATCTTACTCACACAGCTACCTCATTGCGCCTCTTTTTTTCTTTGCGTCATGTGCTGTTTGGGGAGGGTTTTTTGGAAGGGACATCCTGCGTGACACTGCAGTGCCACTCCTAGATGGGCCCGGTGTTTGTGTCGGCCACTAGGGTCGCTTATCTTACTCACACAGCGACCTCGGTGCAAATTTTAGGACTAAAAATAATATTGTGAGGTGTGAGGTATTCAGAATAGACTGAAAATGAGTGGAAATTATGGTTTTTGAGGTTAATAATACGTTGGGATCAAAATGACCCCCAAATTCTATGATTTAAGCTGTTTTTTAGGGTTTTTTGAAAAAAACACCCGAATCCAAAACACACCCGAATCCGACAAAAAAAATTCGGTGAGGTTTTGCCAAAACGCGGTCGAACCCAAAACACGGCCGCGGAACCGAACCCAAAACCAAAACACAAAACCCGAAAAATTTCCGGCGCTCATCTCTACTTTATAGTGTATATCCAACTGAGACAGAGAATTTAGTCATCCAAAAGCCAGGGGTCAAAGCATGAGAAGTCAGCCAGAAAGACACGGGAATGCTGGTATTCAGAGACAAAAGTAAAACAAAACTTGCTAGGTGTTGCTCACAGTAAGTTTTTTTATCGCCTAAACCTGTGGTGACAAGTTACAGGTGCTGGCAATCCATTACAAACAGCAGAATCACTGATGTGGGTCTACATAGACAAAGTGAAAAGACTGCAGAATAGTGTTAATCGCCTGTGGCACAATGCATGGAGGCAGCTAGACCGCAACCCACAACTGGCAAATTATTTATAATCCCTATTACAATTAAACATCAGCTCTTTTATTAAGCAAAAAAATTCCTTCAATAACAACGTGAATAACATTCAGTATTTAAACAAGAAACATTCCGGATTGAAGCTCAGCAATTTTAATAGCCACCTTTGGAGCAAGTTTGTTTGTTGCTGCTCTCATAGTAAATTCCTTAGGTACAGTGCGAAATGCATCAGTGTGACTGAGACTTAAGAAACCCCATAGGCAAATGCAGTTGCCTGGAAACCCCCCTCCTCTTGGCAAGTTGCAACAATACAATATCAATTGTGTTTAATATGATTACTAGAGCTGCCACCACATCATGCTGCTTAATGGACAAAGCAGAGCTGCTGCACATGCCTTGTGGTAGCAGCTTCTTCTACCAAGTTTGCTGTGTGTGTGTGGATCTGAGTCCTCAATCAGTGCACTGGACCAGAGAGTGGCTACCAGGAAGAATAGACAGGCGCCTTACCATGAGGTGGGAGGGGATATAGTTGTGTGACCGGCGGTCAGAAGACCGCCAGTCACAATGTCGACACCAGGATCCTCGCCCCCTAACAATCCCGATAGTCTGCATGCCGTCTAACAGGGACACTTCCCAATCGTGGGTAACCACGTCACCCATAGAATGGGAATAGAACCTGTGGCGAGCCTGCAAGGAGCTTCGTTGCGCTCGTGCTCCCCGCACTGCCATCTCAAAGTGTTTGATGCAGCCTTTACTATAGGCTCTTCTAAGTATCCAGTGTATAAAAAGACCAATGTTTACATTAATATCCAGGGTCATTACTAGGTTCTTCAATCGCTCCCTCAGACTCCCGCACTTGCTCCAATGTTCCGCAGAGCAGGAGATTGTGGACTGAAATTGGAAATTCCTCTCAAGAAATCCTGCATTTGCCACTGAACCCTGATACAATTATAGATGCATTTGGAGAGGTGAAAACCTTTCTGAGCACCAAACTGTTGTGTCATTGCAAGTAGTTACCAGAGGGTTTGTTTGGTAGTAATGGGTTATTCAGAGCCTGTAACAGTTTTGCTAAAATAGCAAAAACTGCTACTGATAAAATTGCATGCTGGGGGCCATCCATTTGCCCCGAAAATGGCCATGACACATCTGCGTTTCTTGACAGCCAATGCAATTTCATCAAATTAACGTCCACCTCTGAATACCCCCCATAGGGGGTAATTCCAAGTTGATTGCAGCAGGATTTTTTTTAGCAGTTGGGGAAAACCATGGCCCTCATTCCGAGTTGATCGGTCGGTATTTTTCATCGCATCGCAATGATAATCCGCTTAGTACGCATGCGCAATATTCGCACTGCGACTGCGCCAAGTAATTTAACAATGAAGATAGTATTTTTACTCACGGCTTTTTCATCGCTCCGGCGATCGTAATGTGATTGACAGGAAATGGGTGTTACTGGGCGGAAACACGGCGTTTTATGGGCGTGTGGATGAAAACGCTACCGTTTCCGGAAAAAACGCAGGAGTGGCTGGAGAAACGGGGGAGTGTCTGGGCGAACGCTGGGTGTGTTTGTGACGTCAAACCAGGAACGACAAGCACTGAACTGATCGCACAGGCAGAGTAAGGTTGAAGTTACTCAGAAACTGCAAAGTAGTTTGTAATCGCAATATTGCGAATACATCGGTCGCAATTTTAAGAAGCTAAGATACACTCCCAGTAGGCGTAGGCTTAGCGTGTGTAACTCTGCTAAATTCGCCTTGCGACCGATCAACTCGGAATGAGGGCCCATGTGCACTGCAGGGGAGGCAGATATAACATGTGCAGAGAGAGTTAGATTTGGGTGTGGTGTGTTCAATCTACAATCTAATTTGCAGTGTAAAAATAAAGCAGCCTGTATTTACCCTGCACAGAAATAAAATAACCCACCCAAATCTAACTCTCTCTGCACATATTATATCTGCCTCCCCTGCGGTGCACATTGTTTTGCCCAATTGCTAAAAAATTTCCTGCTGCGATCAACTTGGAATTACCCCCATAGTACCTTATTAACTTCATGCAACACTTGTAATATATATATATTATCAGGTTTGACTATTTAACTAGGTTTTATCATATAATTATCCTATATTGTAAGTCAGGATTTGCAATATACAGTGTATCTGATTAGATCTACACACTGTGCAATTAGTTGTGCTCTTATGTTTTAGAGCATAAGAATAAATTATATTGTTTTTATATTACACTGGTTTGGCATGATTCATTTTTATTTTCTAGGAAGGAAGAATAACATCCAGCATACAGAACAAGAGACATCATGCTGTAATAAATTTCACAGATGTCAAGGCCAAATCATTAAGAAGTGGGACTGTCCCTGAAAACAGACAGTTGCTAGCTCATATTATTGATTTCTGCATTTTTACAATAAATAAATTTTAAAAACACACATAATGAACTCCAGGGCCCGTATGTTGAGACTGAAGTATCTGTAGCAAGAGACTCAGAGTACAGATGTCGGTACTTTGGCCATGCACAGGACCTGTACTATGTATATGCTGCATGGGTCCTGCATTGTCGGACACACTTATACCACTTTCACACCGCACAAATAACCCGGTATTGACCCGGCATATTGCCGGGTCGACACGGTTCAGCGCGCGGTGTGAAAGGGGCATAGCCGAAATCCTGGGTCGCCTGACCCGGCAATTCAACCCGGGAATAAAGCAGTGTTTACCTGGGTTGAACACCGGGTCAGTGGCTGCGTAAATGGGCTCCCAGGACCTATTTACTACAGCAGGGAGAGGCGGCGCGGAGATGATATCATCTCTCAGCGCCGCCTCCGCCCCCCGCTGCTATGGCAACCCGCCCGGCATATTGCCGGGTCAGGGAAGCCTGCTGCAGCGGCCAATGTCGGATCCCACCAGGGAAGGACCCGTTTCCAATTCTCAGGTGGGATCCGTCATTGGCAGTGTGAAAGGGGTATAAGGCTGCAGACATCAAGGGATTGACATGCTGCAGCTGTATGGGGACGGGGCGGTGATGGCAGGCGTGTCCCAAAACATTTTGGGGTAGTGTCGTGGCCAGGATCTCCGACTGTAGATGGAGATTTCGTGGCCTCTTGACCCCATAAGTCACTCAGCCGGCTGATGGTGTTGCAAGTTACATGCGCTGTGCATGTCCTGAGTGCCCACTCCTTTCTCTAGGGATCAGGTTCCAGACTGTGCACTTGTATTATACATGGTAGTTATGTTGCATTACACTGCACAAGACAATTGTGTATTTCAAGCCTCTGTGGAGGCTGACCACACCCCCTTTGTAGGCTGGCCACACCCCTAAGTATGTGCCCCTATCAACTGCATTCTGCCGGTGGGCCCCTCATGCCCCAGTCCAACACTGCTGTCAGATAACCATATGCAGGGTAACACTGGATTAATACAGGTATGCCCATATATCTGGTACATACAGATCCAGCCAGGAGCCTATGGGTTTAATGTTGGTGGTGTATTTTAGGGTAACACACATGCACACCTTTATTATATATTCAGTGGTGGCAGTGTCTGTTTTAGAGTAAGCGGTGCTGACACAGTGCAGGATTAGGTAAGAAATGGAGCAGTCCAGATCCTGGAACACCGGTTCAGCTTCCTGCAGCAAACTCTGCCACTCTGGAGCTTGTAGTGTGCATCCCCTTTTGAGGGGATGCTTGTGACAGTTGTAGGGAGGTCATGATTACAGCCACCTGCTATGGTCCAGACCATTTTTTTGTGGTAAACAGGGCTTTTCTCTACTTTGGGTTATTCATACAGCGGGTTATTGTGGAGAAATTGCGGATTTCTCCAGTGGCACCCACCCCTCCATTGCTGAATTGCATCACAATACTTTACTAGGGTGAGTGTGATTCATGAAAGGATGAAAAGTCCTGCTTTCCACTTCTCCAGTGTGTTCAGATTCGCCATCTCAGGGTAGCGTAATCTGAACAGCAGTGCAGAATGGCAGGAGCTTCCCTGCTCTCTACCCGGCACACAGCACATTTTCCACCCCTTGAAATCCCAGCAGCCACTGCAGCTTCCCAGGATCGCAGCCAGCGGCGCATGTGCAGAACAGGGACCTGGTTTTCGGCACGCACGGTGAAAAAAAGGTGTGGCTTTGTTGCAATGGGCGTGGCTTCACATAAAGGGGCATGGCATTGCAGGAATAGACTACCTTATACCCCAGTTTTGCAACCTGCACGCCCAGACGTTGGCCACCACAGGAAAGAAAAATAATCCTGATTCATGCCCCTTACATTATTTGTCATTTTTCCTCAATGCCCGTTACACATTATGCTAGACACTGCAATGCCCCTGATACATTATAGCACATACAATGCCTGTGACACATTATGACACACACCGCAATGACCCTGAGACATTATACCACATACCACAATGCCCGTGATATTGTATGCCACACACCGTAATGCCTGACACGTTATGCCACACACCGCAATGTCCGTGATACATTATGCCACACACTGCAATGACCCTGAGACATTATACCACATACCACAATGCCCGTGATGTAGTATACCACACACCGTAATGCCTGTGACACATTATGACACACACCGCAATGTCCGTGATACATTATGCCACACACCGCAATGCCCATTACACATTAAGTCCTACAGTAAGGCTTCTAATTACTTTTAAATTACCTGCTTGTTGCCTGGGGGTTCATGCACTGGGTGTCATGCTCATTGCCAGGGGTTTCATGCTCTTGGTTCCATGCATGGTGCCAGGTGTTTTCATGCTCAGGGTGTCATGCTCGTTGCCAGGGGTTTCATGCACTGGGTGTCATGCTCGTTGCCAGGGGTTTCACGCACTGGGTGTCATGCTCGTTGCCAGGGGTTTCATGCACTGGGTGTCATGCTCGTTGCCAGGGGTTTCATGCACTGGGTGTCATGCTCGTTGCTAGGGGGTAATGCTTGTTGCTAGGGCAGTGCTCCCAGTGCCACATATGCCCTCAGTGCCAGATATTCCCCCACAGTGCCAGGTACACACATGCCCCCAATGCCAAATATGCCCCCCCCCCAAGTGCCAGGTACACATATACCCCCCAGTGTCACATATGCCCCCTCAGTGCCACATATGCCCCCCCCAAGTGCCAAATATGCTCTCCCGGCCCTCCCCCAGTGCCACATATGCCCCCCCAAGTGCCAAATATGCTCCCCCTCCCCCAGTGCCACATATGCTCCCCAAGGTCCAGGTATAGGCAGCTCCCCCCGCTCCCCCGCTGTTTTGTGAAGGAGGGACACAGAGGGCACAGCGCGCGCCTCTCCTGTGTCCCTCCTGCGTCTCCGGTGTGTCTGTTAAATGAAGTGCCGGTTCGTAAGCCAATCAGAGCTCACGAACAGGTACTTCATTTAATAGACACAACGGAGACGCAGGAGGGACACAGGAGAGGCGCGCGCTGTGCCCTCCGTGTTCCTCCTTATAACAGCGGCTAGGGAAGGAAGGAGACAGCAGACTGACATACGGACGGCTCGTCCACATGTCAATCTGTGCTAAATCAGTGGCGGCGCCCCCACAGCCCTGCGCCTCCAAGCCACCGCGAGGGCTGCTGGTGCAGTAGTTATGCCACTTATTCCGCCCTATCTCTTGCAGCTTATTGCACATTTATTTGATTTCATATGAAATGTCATTATCTATGGCAATACTGATTTTCAAGCATCAACCTCTTGCAAGACCTTCTCCTGATCTTTAAGTGCCAAGCATATTTGTATCATGTAAAGCAAGCAGGAAAATGAAAAGTTTATGACCCATTTAAAATAGATAAGGCCATGTTAAAAATGACATTACTGCTGACGATGGATATAGACTCCTGGTGTTGTGTGATGATGTGGTAACTGGGTATGCATTACTCTGGCAGTAATTTAGTCTTTATGGCATATCATGACATTTAAGATTGACTTCATCTTTTATACGTTTAATCTGAGTATGCTCTTATCAATCCATTTCACACATCACATTCCGTCTAATTGCAAAATTGATGATAAAGTGCCATAATACATATTTTATTGCAGGAAGAGGCATGGCAAGAGGCATAAAACTGGATGATGAATGGAATTACATTTGCTCTTAGGGATGAGTGTCTACATAACAAGTGGCTACTGAAAGCACAAGTAGACTATGTAATATTTATACGAATTGTGTTACTTTATCTGTTGTATTATTATTAGAGATGAGCGGGTTTGGTTCGTCGAGATACGAACCCCCCCGAACTTCACATATTTTACACGGTTCCGAGGCAGCCTCGGATCTTCCCACCTTGCTTGGTTAACCCGAGAGCGCCCGAACGTCATCATCCCGCTGTCGTATTCTCGCGAGATTCGTATTCTTTATAAGGAGCCGCGCGTCACCACCATTTTCACTCGTGCTTTGGAGATGATAGCGAGAGGACGTGGCTGTGTTCTCTCAGTTTCTGTGTTCACTGTTCAGTGTGCTGCAAATATCTGTGCTCAGTGTGCTGCAAATATCTGTGCTCAGTGTGCTGCAAATATCTGTGCTCAGTGTGCTGCAAATATCTACGTTCTCTGCCTGAAAACGCTCCATATCTGTGCTGCATTGTAGGAGGACAGTGCAGAATTTTGCTGACCACCAGTATATATATATAGAAGTACGGTACAGTAGGCCATTGCTCTACCTCTGTGTCGTCAAGTATACTATCCATATCTGTGCTGCATTGTAGTTGTGCGCAGTATATAGTAGGAGGACAGTGCAGAATTTTGCTGACCACCAGTATATATATATATATAGCAGTACGGTACAGTAGGCTATTGCTCTACCTCTGTGTCATCAAGTATACTATCCATATCTGTGCTGCATTGTAGTTGTGTGCAGTAAATAGTAGGAGGACAGTGCAGAATTTTGCTGACCACCAGTATATATATATAGCATTACGGTACAGTAGTCCATTGCTCTACCTCTGTGTCATCAAGTATACTATCCATATCTGTGCTGCATTGTAGTTGTGCGCAGTATATAGTAGGAGGACAGTGCATAATTTTGCTGACCACCAGTATATATATATAGCAGTACGGTACAGTAGTCCATTGCTCTACCTATGTGTCGTCAAGTATACTATCCATATCTGTGCTGCATTGCAGTTGTGCGCAGAATATAGTAGGAGGACAGTGCAGAATTTTGCTGACCACCAGTATATATATATATATATATATAGCAGTACAGTACAGTAGTCCATTGCTCTACCTCTGTGTCGTCAAGTATACTATCCATATCTGTACTGCATTGTAGTTGTGCGCAGTATATAGTAGGAGGACAGTGCAGAATTTTGCTGATTACCAGTATATATATATAGCAGTATGGTACAGTAGTCCATTGCTCTACCTCTGTGTCGTCAAGTATATTATCCATATCTGTGCTGCATTGTAGTTGTGTGCAATATATAGTAGGAGGACAGTGCAGAATTTTGCTGATCACCAGTATATATTAGAGATGAGCGGGTTCGGTTTCTCTGAATCCGAACCCGCCAGAACTTCATGTTTTTTTTCACGGGTCCGAGCGACTCGGATCTTCCCGCCTTGCTCGGTTAACCCGAGCGCGCCCGAACGTCATCATGACGCTGTCGGATTCTCGCGAGGCTCGGATTCTATCGCGAGACTCGGATTCTATATAAGGAGCCGCGCGTCGCCGCCATTTTCACACGTGCATTGAGATTGATAGGGAGAGGACGTGGCTGGCGTCCTCTCCGTTTAGAATAGATTAGAGAGACACTTGATTTACTAATTTTGGGGAGCATTAGGAGTACTCAGTACAGTGCAGAGTTTTGCTGATAGTGACCAGTGACCACCAGTTTTATTTATAATCCGTTCTCTGCCTGAAAAAAGCGATACACAGCACACAGTGACTCAGTCACATACCATATCTGTGTGCACTGCTCAGGCTCAGGCCAGTGTGCTGCATCATCTATTATCTATATATAATATTATATATATCTGTCTGACTGCTCAGCTCACACAGCTTATAATTGTGGGGGAGACTGGGGAGCACTACTGCAGTGCCAGTTATAGGTTATAGCAGGAGCCAGGAGTACATAATATATTATATAGTGAGTGACCACCAGACACACAGTGCAGTTTATTTAATATATCCGTTCTCTGCCTGAAAAAAGCGATACACACAGTGACTCAGTCAGTCACATACCATATCTGTGTGCACTGCTCAGGCTCAGGCCAGTGTGCTGCATCATCTATATATATTATATATCTGTCTGACTGCTCAGCTCACACAGCTTATAATTGTGGGGGAGACTGGGGAGCACTACTGCAGTGCCAGTTATAGGTTATAGCAGGAGCCAGGAGTACATAATATTATATTAAAATTAAACAGTGCACACTTTTGCTGCAGGAGTGCCACTGCCAGTGTGACTAGTGACCAGTGACCTGACCACCAGTATATATAATATTAGTAGTATACTATCTCTTTATCAACCAGTCTATATTAGCAGCAGACACAGTACAGTGCGGTAGTTCACGGCTGTGGCTACCTCTGTGTCGGCACTCGGCAGCCCGTCCATAATTGTATATACCACCTAACCGTGGTTTTTTTTTCTTTCATTATACATACATACTAGTTACGAGTATACTATCTCTTTATCAACCAGTCTATATATTAGCAGCAGACACAGTACAGTGCGGTAGTTCACGGCTGTGGCTACCTCTGTGTCGGCACTCGGCAGCCCGTCCATAATTGTATATACCACCTAACCGTGGTTTTTTTTTCTTTCTTTATACATACATACTAGTTACGAGTATACTATCTCTTTATCAACCAGTCTATATATTAGCAGCAGACACAGTACAGTGCGGTAGTTCACGGCTGTGGCTACCTCTGTGTCGGCACTCGGCAGCCCGTCCATAATTGTATATACCACCTAACCGTGGTTTTTTTTTCTTTCTTTATACATACATACTAGTTACGAGTATACTATCTCTTTATCAACCAGTCTATATATTAGCAGCAGACACAGTACAGTGCGGTAGTTCACGGCTGTGGCTACCTCTGTGTCGGCACTCGGCAGCCCGTCCATAATTGTATATACCACCTAACCGTGGTTTTTTTTTCTTTCTTTATACATACATACTAGTTACGAGTATACTATCTCTTTATCAACCAGTCTATATATTAGCAGCAGACACAGTACAGTGCGGTAGTTCACGGCTGTGGCTACCTCTGTGTCGGCACTCGGCAGCCCGTCCATAATTGTATATACCACCTAACCGTGGTTTTTTTTTCTTTCTTTATACATACATACTAGTTACGAGTATACTATCTCTTTATCAACCAGTCTATATTAGCAGCAGACACAGTACAGTGCGGTAGTTCACGGCTGTGGCTACCTCTGTGTCGGCACTCGGCAGCCCGTCCATAATTGTATATACCACCTAACCGTGGTTTTTTTTTCTTTCTTTATACATACATACTAGTTACGAGTATACTATCTCTTTATCAACCAGTCTATATATTAGCAGCAGACACAGTACAGTGCGGTAGTTCACGGCTGTGGCTACCTCTGTGTCGGCACTCGGCAGCCCGTCCATAATTGTATATACCACCTAACCGTGGTTTTTTTTTCTTTCTTTATACATACATACTAGTTACGAGTATACTATCTCTTTATCAACCAGTCTATATATTAGCAGCAGACACAGTACAGTGCGGTAGTTCACGGCTGTGGCTACCTCTGTGTCGGCACTCCGCAGCCCGTCCATAATTGTATATACCACCTAACCGTGGTTTTTTTTTTTTTCTTTATACATACATACTAGTTACGAGTATACTATCTCTTTATCAACCAGTCTATATATTAGCAGCAGACACAGTACAGTGCGGTAGTTCACGGCTGTGGCTACCTCTGTGTCGGCACTCGGCAGCCCGTCCATAATTGTATATACCACCTAACCGTGGTTTTTTTTTCTTTCTTTATACATACATACTAGTTACGAGTATACTATCTCTTTATCAACCAGTCTATATTAGCAGCAGACACAGTACAGTGCGGTAGTTCACGGCTGTGGCTACCTCTGTGTCGGCACTCGGCAGCCCGTCCATAATTGTATATACCACCTAACCGTGGTTTTTTTTTCTTTCTTTATACATACATACTAGTTACGAGTATACTATCTCTTTATCAACCAGTCTATATATTAGCAGCAGACACAGTACAGTGCGGTAGTTCACGGCTGTGGCTACCTCTGTGTCGGCACTCGGCAGCCCGTCCATAATTGTATACTAGTATCCAATCCATCCATCTCCATTGTTTACCTGAGGTGCCTTTTAGTTGTGCCTATTAAAATATGGAGAACAAAAATGTTGAGGTTCCAAAATTAGGGAAAGATCAAGATCCACTTCCACCTCGTGCTGAAGCTGCTGCCACTAGTCATGGCCGAGACGATGAAATGCCAGCAACGTCGTCTGCCAAGGCCGATGCCCAATGTCATAGTACAGAGCATGTCAAATCCAAAACACCAAATATCAGTAAAAAAAGGACTCCAAAACCTAAAATAAAATTGTCGGAGGAGAAGCGTAAACTTGCCAATATGCCATTTACCACACGGAGTGGCAAGGAACGGCTGAGGCCCTGGCCTATGTTCATGGCTAGTGGTTCAGCTTCACATGAGGATGGAAGCACTCAGCCTCTCGCTAGAAAAATGAAAAGACTCAAGCTGGCAAAAGCAGCACAGCAAAGAACTGTGCATTCTTCGAAATCCCAAATCCACAAGGAGAGTCCAATTGTGTCGGTTGCGATGCCTGACCTTCCCAACACTGGACGTGAAGAGCATGCGCCTTCCACCATTTGCACGCCCCCTGCAAGTGCTGGAAGGAGCACCCGCAGTCCAGTTCCTGATAGTCAGATTGAAGATGTCAGTGTTGAAGTACACCAGGATGAGGAGGATATGGGTGTTGCTGGCGCTGGGGAGGAAATTGACCAGGAGGATTCTGATGGTGAGGTGGTTTGTTTAAGTCAGGCACCCGGGGAGACACCTGTTGTCCGTGGGAGGAATATGGCCGTTGACATGCCAGGTGAAAATACCAAAAAAATCAGCTCTTCGGTGTGGAGGTATTTCACCAGAAATGCGGACAACAGGTGTCAAGCCGTGTGTTCCCTTTGTCAAGCTGTAATAAGTAGGGGTAAGGACGTTAACCACCTCGGAACATCCTCCCTTATACGTCACCTGCAGCGCATTCATAATAAGTCAGTGACAAGTTCAAAAACTTTGGGTGACAGCGGAAGCAGTCCACTGACCAGTAAATCCCTTCCTCTTGTAACCAAGCTCACGCAAACCACCCCACCAACTCCCTCAGTGTCAATTTCCTCCTTCCCCAGGAATGCCAATAGTCCTGCAGGCCATGTCACTGGCAATTCTGACGAGTCCTCTCCTGCCTGGGATTCCTCCGATGCATCCTTGCGTGTAACGCCTACTGCTGCTGGCGCTGCTGTTGTTGCCGCTGGGAGTCGATGGTCATCCCAGAGGGGAAGTCGTAAGCCCACTTGTACTACTTCCAGTAAGCAATTGACTGTTCAACAGTCCTTTGCGAGGAAGATGAAATATCACAGCAGTCATCCTACTGCAAAGCGGATAACTGAGTCCTTGACAACTATGTTGGTGTTAGACGTGCGTCCGGTATCCGCCGTTAGTTCACAGGGAACTAGACAATTTATTGAGGCAGTGTGCCCCCGTTACCAAATACCATCTAGGTTCCACTTCTCTAGGCAGGCGATACCGAGAATGTACACGGACGTCAGAAAAAGACTCACCAGTGTCCTAAAAAATGCAGTTGTACCCAATGTCCACTTAACCACGGACATGTGGACAAGTGGAGCAGGGCAGGGTCAGGACTATATGACTGTGACAGCCCACTGGGTAGATGTATGGACTCCCGCCGCAAGAACAGCAGCGGCGGCACCAGTAGCAGCATCTCGCAAACGCCAACTCTTTCCTAGGCAGGCTACGCTTTGTATCACCGCTTTCCAGAATACGCACACAGCTGAAAACCTCTTACGGCAACTGAGGAAGATCATCGCGGAATGGCTTACCCCAATTGGACTCTCCTGTGGATTTGTGGCATCGGACAACGCCAGCAATATTGTGTGTGCATTAAATATGGGCAAATTCCAGCACGTCCCATGTTTTGCACATACCTTGAATTTGGTGGTGCAGAATTTTTTAAAAAACGACAGGGGCGTGCAAGAGATGCTGTCGGTGGCCAGAAAAATTGCGGGACACTTTCGGCGTACAGGCACCACGTACAGAAGACTGGAGCACCACCAAAAACTACTGAACCTGCCCTGCCATCATCTGAAGCAAGAAGTGGTAACGAGGTGGAATTCAACCCTCTATATGCTTCAGAGGTTGGAGGAGCAGCAAAAGGCCATTCAAGCCTATACAATTGAGCACGATATAGTAGGTGGAATGCACCTGTCTCAAGTGCAGTGGAGAATGATTTCAACGTTGTGCAAGGTTCTGATGCCCTTTGAACTTGCCACACGTGAAGTCAGTTCAGACACTGCCAGCCTGAGTCAGGTCATTCCCCTCATCAGGCTTTTGCAGAAGAAGCTGGAGGCATTGAAGAAGGAGCTAAAAGGGAGCGATTCCGCCAGGCATGTGGGACTTGTGGATGCAGCCCTTAATTCGCTTAACAAGGATTCACGGGTGGTCAATCTGTTGAAATCAGAGCACTACATTTTGGCCACCGTGCTCGATCCTAGATTTAAAGCCTACCTTGGATCTCTCTTTCCGGCAGACACAGGTCTGCTGGGGTTGAAAGACCTGCTGGTGACAAAATTGTCAAGTCAAGCGGAACGCGACCTGTCAACATCTCCTCCTTCACATTCTCCAGCAACTGGGGGTGCGAGGAAAAGGCTCAGAATTCCGAGCCCACCCGCTGGCGGTGATGCAGGGCAGTCTGGAGCGACTGCTGATGCTGACATCTGGTCCGGACTGAAGGACCTGACAACGATTACGGACATGTCGTCTACTGTCACTGCATATGATTCTCTCAACATTGATAGAATGGTGGAGGATTATATGAGTGACCGCATCCAAGTAGGCACGTCACACAGTCCGTACTTATACTGGCAGGAAAAAGAGGCAATTTGGAGGCCCTTGCACAAACTGGCTTTTTTCTACCTAAGTTGCCCTCCCACAAGTGTGTACTCCGAAAGAGTGTTTAGTGCCGCCGCTCACCTTGTCAGCAATCGGCGTACGAGGTTACATCCAGAAAATGTGGAGAAGATGATGTTCATTAAAATGAATTATAATCAATTCCTCCGCGGAGACATTGACCAGCAGCAATTGCCTCCACAAAGTACACAGGGAGCTGAGATGGTGGATTCCAGTGGGGACGAATTGATAATCTGTGAGGAGGGGGATGTACACGGTGATATATCGGAGGGTGAAGATGAGGTGGACATCTTGCCTCTGTAGAGCCAGTTTGTGCAAGGAGAGATTAATTGCTTCTTTTTTTGGGGGGGGTCCAAACCAACCCGTCATATCAGTCACAGTCGTGTGGCAGACCCTGTCACTGAAATGATGGGTTGGTTAAAGTGTGCATGTCCTGTTTTGTTTATACAACATAAGGGTGGGTGGGAGGGCCCAAGGACAATTCCATCTTGCACCTCTTTTTTCTTTTCTTTTTCTTTGCATCATGTGCTGATTGGGGAGGGTTTTTTGGAAGGGACATCCTGCGTGACACTGCAGTGCCACTCCTAGATGGGCCCGGTGTTTGTGTCGGCCACTAGGGTCGCTAATCTTACTCACACAGTCAGCTACCTCATTGCGCCTCTTTTTTTCTTTGCGTCATGTGCTGTTTGGGGAGGGTTTTTTGGAAGGGACATCCTGCGTGACACTGCAGTGCCACTCCTAGATGGGCCCGGTGTTTGTGTCGGCCACTAGGGTCGCTAATCTTACTCACACAGCTACCTCATTGCGCCTCTTTTTTTCTTTGCGTCATGTGCTGTTTGGGGAGGGTTTTTTGGAAGGGCCATCCTGCGTGACACTGCAGTGCCACTCCTAGATGGGCCCGGTGTTTGTGTCGGCCACTAGGGTCGCTAATCTTACTCACACAGCTACCTCATTGCGCCTCTTTTTTTCTTTGCGTCATGTGCTGTTTGGGGAGGGTTTTTTGGAAGGGACATCCTGCGTGACACTGCAGTGCCACTCCTAGATGGGCCCGGTGTTTGTGTCGGCCACTAGGGTCGCTTATCTTACTCACACAGCGACCTCGGTGCAAATTTTAGGACTAAAAATAATATTGTGAGGTGTGAGGTATTCAGAATAGACTGAAAATGAGTGTAAATTATGGTTTTTGAGGTTAATAATACTTTGGGATCAAAATGACCCCCAAATTCTATGATTTAAGCTGTTTTTTAGTGTTTTTTGAAAAAAACACCCGAATCCAAAACACACCCGAATCCGACAAAAAAAATTCGGTGAGGTTTTGCCAAAACGCGTTCGAACCCAAAACACGGCCGCGGAACCGAACCCAAAACCAAAACACAAAACCCGAAAAATTTCAGGCGCTCATCTCTAGTATATATATATAGCAGTACGGTACAATAGTCCATTGCTCTACCTCTGTGTTGTCAAGTATACTATCCATATCTGTGCTGCATTGTAGTTGTGCGCAGTATATAGTAGGAGGACAGTGCAGAATTTTGCTGACCACCAGTATATATATATATAGCAGTATGGTACAGTAGTCCATTGCTCTACCTCTGTGTCATCAAGTATACTATCCATATCTGTGCTGCATTGTAGTTGTGCGCATTATATAGTAGGAGGACAGTGCAGAATTTTGCTGACCACCAGTATATATATATATATATATATATATATATCTATCAGTACGGTACAGTAGTCTATTGCTCTACCTCTGTGTTGTCAAGTATACTATCCATATCTGTGCTGCATTGTAGTTGTGCGCAGAATATAGTAGGAGGACAGTGCAGAATTTTGCTGACCACCAGTATATATATATATATATATATATATATATATAGCAGTACAGTACAGTAGTCCATTGCTCTACCTCTGTGTCGTCAAGTATACTATCCATATCTGTACTGCATTGTAGTTGTGCGCAGTATATAGTAGGAGGAAAGTGAAGAATTTTGCTGATTACCAGTATATATATATAGCAGTATGGTACAGTAGTCCATTGCTCTACCTCTGTGTCATCAAGTATATTATCCATATCTGTGCTGCATTGTAGTTGTGTGCAGTATATAGTAGGAGGACAGTGCAGAATTTTGCTGACCACCAGTATATATATATAGCAGTATGGTAAAGTAGTCCATTGCTCTACCTCTGTGTCATCAAGTATACTATCCATATCTGTGCTGCATTGTAGTTGTGCACAGTATATAGTAGGAGGACAGTGCAGAATTTTGCTGACCACAAGTATATATATATAGCAGTACGGTACAGTAGTCCATTGCTCTACCTCTGTGTCATCAAGTATACTATCCATATCTGTGCTGCATTGTAGTTGTGCGCATTATATAGTAGGAGGACAGTGCAGAATTTTGCTGACCACCAGTATATATATATATAGCAGTACGGTACAGTAGTCCATTGCTCTACCTCTGTGTCGTCAAGTATACTATCCATATCTGTGCTGCATTGTAGTTGTGCGCAGTATATAGTAGGAGGACAGTGCAGAATTTTGCTGACCACCAGTATATATATATATAGCAGTACGGTACAGTAGTCCATTGCTCTACCTCTGTGTCGTCAAGTATACTATCCATATCTGTGCTGCATTGTAGTTGTGCGCAGTATATAGTAGGAGGACAGTGCAGAATTTTGCTGACCACCAGTATATATATATAGCAGTACGGTACAGTAGTCCATTGCTCTACCTCTGTGTCGTCAAGTATACTATCCATATCTGTGCTGCATTGTAGTTGTGCGCAGTATATAGTAGGAGGACAGTGCAGAATTTTGCTGACCACCAGCATATATATATATATAGCAGTACGGTACAGTAGTCCATTGCTCTACCTCTGTGTCGTCAAGTATACTATCCATATCTATGCTGCATTGTAGTTGTGCGCAGAATATAGTAGGAGGACAGTGCAGAATTTTGCTGACCACCAGTATATATATATATATATATATATATATAGCAGTACAGTACAGTAGTCCATTGCTCTACCTCTGTGTCGTCAAGTATACTATCCATATCTGTACTGCATTGTAGTTGCGCGCAGTATATAGTAGGAGGACAGTGCAGAATTTTGCTGATTACCAGTATATATATATATAGCAGTATGGTACAGTAGTCCATTGCTCTACCTCTGTGTCGTCAAGTATATTATCCATATCTGTGCTGCATTGTAGTTGTGTGCAGTATATAGTAGGAGGACAGTGCAGAATTTTGCTGACCACCAGTATATATATATATAGCAGTACGGTAAAGTAGTCCATTGCTCTACCTCTGTGTCATCAAGTATACTATCCATATCTGTGCTGCATTGTAGTTGTGCACAGTATATAGTAGGAGGACAGTGCAGAATTTTGCTGACCACCAGTATATATATATAGCAGTACGGTACAGTAGTCCATTGCTCTACCTCTGTGTCATCAAGTATACTATCCATATCTGTGCTGCATTGTAGTTGTGCGCATCATATATAGTAGGAGGACAGTGCAGAATTTTGCTGACCACCAATATATATATATATATATATATATATATAGCAGTACGGTACAGTAGTCTATTGCTCTACCTCTGTGTTGTCAAGTATACTATCCATATCTGTGCTGCATTGTAGTTGTGCGCAGTATATAGTAGGAGGACAGTGCAGAATTTTGCTGACCACCAGTATATATATATATATAGATATATATATAGCAGTACGGTACAGTAGTCCATTGCTCTACATCTGTGTCGTCAAGTATACTATCCATATCTGTGCTGCATTGTAGTTGTGCGCAGTATATAGTAGGCGGACAGTGCAGAATTTTGCTGACCTCCAATATATATATATATATATATATATATATATATAGCAGTACGGTACAATAGTCCATTGCTCTACCTCTGTGTCGTCAAGTATACTATCCATATCTATGCTGCATTGTAGTTGTGCGCAGTATAAAGTAGGAGGACAGTGCAGAATTTTGCTGACCACCAGTATATATATATATATATATATATATATAGCAGTACGGTACAGTAGTCCATAGCTCTACCTCTGTGCCATCAAGTATACTATCCATATCTGTGCTGCATTGTAGTTGTGCGCAGTATATAGTAGGAGGACAGTGCAGAATTTTGCTGACCACCAGTATATATATATAGCAGTACGGTACAATAGTCCATTGCTCTACCTCTGTGTTGTCAAGTATACTATCCATATCTGTGCTGCATTGTAGTTGTGCGCAGTATATAGTAGGAGGACAGTGCAGAATTTTGCTGACCACCAGTATATATATATATAGCAGTATGGTACAGTAGTCCATTGCTCTACCTCTGTGTCGTCAACTATACTATCCATATCAGTGCTGCATTGTAGTTGTGCGCAGTATAGAGTAGGAGGACAGTGCAGAATTTTGCTGACCACCAGTATATATATATATATATATATGACAGTACGGTACAGTAGTCCATTGCTCTACCTCTGTGTCGTCAAGTATACTATCCATATCTGTGCTGCATTGTAGTTGTGCACAGTATATAGTAGGAGGACAGTGCAGAATTTTGCTGACCACCAGTATATATATATAGCAGTACGGTACAGTAGTCCATTGCTCTACCTCTGTGTTGTCAAGTATACTATCCATATCTGTGCTGCATTGTAGTTGTGTGCAGTATATAGTAGGAGGACAGTGCAGAATTTTGCTGACCACCAGTATATATATATAGCAGTATGGTACAGTAGTCCATTGCTCTACCTCTGTGTCATCAAGTATACTATCCATATCTGTGCTGCATTGTAGTTGTGCGCATTATATAGTAGGAGGACAGTGCAGAATTTTGCTGACCACCAGTATATATATATATAGCAGTACGGTACAGTAGGCTATTGCTCTACCTCTGTGTCGTCAAGTATACTATCCATATCTGTGCTGCATTGTAGTTGTGCGCAGAATATAGTAGGAGGACAGTGCAGAATCTTTCTGACCACCAATATATATATATATATATATATATATATATATATATCAGTACGGTACAGTAGGCCATTGCTATTGATATTTACTGGCATATAATTCCACACATTAAAAAATGGAGAACAAAAATGTGGAGGGTAAAATAGGTTCTGAGGAAGGGGAGCACGTCCCCGAAACGTTAACCTGTCTGTTTAAATACAACTATTTTTTTCACCATTTACGTCAGTCTCCAAGTGCCGCCTCATTTTTTTGTCTGTATATATATATATATATATATATATATAGCAGTACGGTACAGTAGTCCATTGCTCTACCTCTGTGTCGTCAAGTTTACAATCCATACCTGTGCTGCATTGTAGTTGTGCGCAGTGTATAGTAGGAGGACAGTGCAGAATCTTTCTGACCACCAATATATATATATATATATATATATATCAGTACGGTACAGTAGGCCATTGCTATTGATATTTACTGGCATATAATTCCACACATTAAAAAATGGAGAACAAAAATGTGGAGGGTAAAATAGGGAAAGATCAAGATCCACGTCCACCTCGTGCTGAAGCTGCTGCCACTAGTCATGCCCGAGACGATGAAATGCCATCAACATCGTCTGCCAAGGCCGATGCCCAATATCATAGTAGAGAGCATGTAAAATCCAAAAAACAAAAGTTCAGTAAAATGACCCAAAAATCAAAATTAAAAGCGTCTGATGAGTAGCGTAAACTTGTCAATATGCCATTTGCGACACGGAGTGGCAAGAAACGGCTGAGGCCCTGGCCTATGTTCATGGCTAGTGGTTTAGATTCACATGAGGATGGAAGCGCTCATCCTCTCGCTAGAAAAATGAAAAGACTTAAGCTGGCAAAAGCACAGCAAAGAACTTTGCGTTCTTCTAAATCAGAAATCCCCAAGGAGAGTCCTAATTTGTCGGTCGCGATGCCTGACCTTCCCAACACTGGATGGGAAGAGGTGGCGCCTTCACCATTTGCACGCCCCCTGCAAGTGCTGGAAGGAGCACCCGCAGTCCAGTTCCTGATAGTCAAATTGAAGATGTCACTGTTGAAGTACACCAGGATGAGGATATGGGTGTTGCTGGCGCTGAGTAGGAAATTGACAAGGAGGATTCTGATGGTGAGGTGGTTTGTTTAAGTCAGGCACCCGGGGAGACACCTGTTGTCCGTGGGACGAATATGGCCATTGACATGCCTAGTCAAATTACAAAAAAAATCACCTCTTGGTGTGGAATTATTTTAACAGAAATGCAGACAACAGGTGTCAAGCCATGTGTTGCCTTTGTCAAGCTGTAATAAGTAGGGGCAAGGACGTTAACCACCTAGGAACATCCTCCCTTATACGTCACCAGGTCCGCATTCATCAGAAGTCATTGACAAGTTCAAAAACTTTGGGTGACAGCGGAAGCAGTCCACTGACAACTAAATCCCTTCCTCTTGTAACCAAGCTCCTGCAAACCACACCACCAACTCCCTCAGTGTCAATTTCCTCCTTAGACAGGAAAGCCAATAGTCCTGCAGGCCATGTCACTGGCAAGTCTGACGAGTCCTCTCCTGCCTGGGATTCCTTCTATGCATCCTTGAGTGTAATGCCTACTGCTGCTGGCGCTGCTGTTGTTGCTGCTGGGAGTCGATCGTCATCCCAGAGGGGAAGTCGGAAGACCACTTGTACTACTTCCAGTAAGCAATTGACTGTCCAACAGTCCTTTGCGAAGAAGATGAAATATCACAGCAGTCATCCTGCTGCAAAGCAGATAACTCAGACCTTGGCAGCTGTGGTGGTGTTAAACGTTTGTCCGGTATCCACCATTAATTCACAGGGAATTAGACAATTTATTGAGTTAGTGTGTCCCCGGTACCAAATACCATCTAGGTTCTACTTCTCTAGGTAGGCGATACCGAAAATGTACACAGACGTCAGAAAAAGAGTCACCAGTGTCCTAAAAAATACAGTTGTACCCAATGTCCACTTAACCACGGACATGTGGACAAGTGGAGCAGGGCAGACTCAGGACTATATGACTGTGACAGCCCACTGGGTAGATGTATTGCCTCCCGCAGCAAGAACAGCAGCGGTGGCACCAGTAGCAGCATCTCGCAAACGCCAACTCGTTCCTAGGCAGGCTACGCTTTGTATCACCGCTTTCCATAAGAGGCACACAGGTGACAACCTCTTACGGAAACTGAGGAACATCATCGCAGAATGGCTTACCCCAATTGGACTCTCCTGGGGATTTGTGACCTCGGACAATGCCACCAATATTGTGCGTGCATTACATGTGGGCAAATTCCAGCACGTCCCATGTTTTGCACATACATTGAATTTGGTGGTGCAGAATTTTTTTTAAAATGACAGGGGCGTGCAAGAGATGCTGTCGGTGGCCCGAAGAATTGCGGGCCACTTTCGGCATTCAGCCACCGCGTGTCGAAGACTGGAGCACCAGCAAACACTCCTGAACCTGCCCCGCCATCATCTGAAGCAAGAGGTGGTAACGAGGTGGAATTCAACCCTCTATATGCTTCAGAGGATGGAGGAGCAGCAAAAGGCCATTCAAGCCTATACAGCTACCTACGATATAGGCAAAGGAGGGGGAATGCACCTGACTCAAGCGCAGTGGAGAATGATTTCAACGTTGTGCAAGGTTCTGCAACCCTTTGAACTTGCCACACGTGAAGTTAGTTCAGACACTGCCAGCCTGAGTCAGGTCATTCCCCTCATCAGGCTTTTGCAGAAGAAGCTGGAGAGATTGAAGGAGGAGCTAAAATGGAGCGATTCCGCTAGGCATGTGGGACTTGTGGATGGAGCCCTTAATTCACTTAACCAGGATTCACGGGTGGTCAATCTGTTGAAATCAGAGCACTACATTTTGGCCACTGTGCTCGATCCTAGATTTAAAACCTACGTTGTATCTCTCTTTCCGGCAGACAAGTTTACAGAGGTTCAAAGATCTGCTGGTGAGACACTTGTCAACTCAAGCGGAACGTGACCCGTCAACAGATCCTCCTTCACAGTCTCCCGCAACTGGGGCTGCGAGGAAAAGGCTGACGGTGATGCAGGGCAGTCTGGAGCGAGTGCTGACATCTGGTCCGGACTGAAGGACCTGCCAACGATTATTGACATGTCGTCTACTGTCACTGCATATGATTCTGTCACCATTGAAAGAATGGTGGAGGATTATATGAGTGACCGCATCCAAGTAGGCACGTCAGACAGTCCGTACGTATACTGGCAAGAAAAAGAAGCAATTTGGAGGCCCTTGCACAAACTGGCTTTATTTTACCTAAGTTGCTCCCCCTCCAGTGTGTACTCCGAAAGAGTGTTTAGTGCAGCCGGTCACCTTGTCAGCAATCGGCGTACGAGGTTACTTCCAGAAAATGTGGAGAAGATGATGTTCATCAAAATTAATTATAATCAATTCCTCCATGGAGACATTCACCAGCAATTGCCTCCAGAAAGTACACAGGGACCTGAGATGCTGGATTCCAGTGGGGACAAATTAATAATCTGTGAGGAGGGGAATGTACACAGTGAAAGGGGTGAGGAATCGGACGATGAGGAGGAGGTGGACATCTTGCCTCTGTAGAGCCAGTTTGTGCAAGGAGAGATTGATTGCTTCTTTTTTGGTGGGGGCCCAAACCAACCAGTCATTTCAGCCACAGTCGTGTGGCAGACCCTGTTGCTGAAATGATGGGTTTGTTAAAGTGTGCATGTCCTGTTTATACAACATAAGGGTGGGTGGGAGGGCCCAAGGACAATTCCATCTTGCACCTCTTTTTTCTTTCATTTTTCTTTGCATCATGTGCTGTTTGGGGACTATTTTTTGAAGTGCCATCCTGTCTGACACTGCAGTGCCACTCCTAGATGGGCCAGGTGTTTGTGCCGGCCACTTGTGTCGCTTAGCTTAGTCATCCAGCGACTTCGGTGCAAATTTTAGGACTAAAAATAATATTGTGAGGTGTGAGGTTTTCAGAATAGACTGGAAATGAGTGGAAATTATGGTTATTGAGGTTAATAATACTATGGGATCAAAATGACCCCCAAATTCTATGATTTAAGCTTTTTTTGAGGGGTTTTTGAAAAAAAAACACCCGAATCCAACAAAAAATTTTCAGGGAGGTTTTGCCAAAACGCGTCCGAATCCAAAACACGGCCGCGGAACCAAATCCAAAACCAAAACACAAAACCCGAAAAGTTTCTGGTGCACATCTCTAATTATTATAAGGTATTATGTGAAGCAAAACATTTTGTCATGTGACTGCGACCGTGACATACTGATATTTCTTAATTCTGCTAATGTCTCATTTTGAATCATGATTAGCGGATTATGGGCCCGATTCAGCATGGATCGCAAAAGCAAAATCTTTCTCTAATGGGCAAAACCATTTGCACTGCTCTGCAGGTGAGGCAGATGTAACATGTACAGAGAGAGTTAGATTTGGGTGGGGTGTGTTCAAACTAAATTCTAAATTGCAGTGTAAAAATAAAGCAACCAGGATTTACCCTGCACAGAAACAAAATAACCCACCCGAATCTAACTCTCTCTGCACGTTATATCTCCCCCCCCCTGCAGTGCACATGGTTTTGCCCATTAGTGAAATATTTTGCTTTTGCGATCCATGCTGAATCATGTCCTATACTCATACTTGTTGCTTGTTTTATGCAATAAATGTTATGAAATCAGTAAATAAACAGTAATGTTGGATATGGATACGTAAAAAGTACAATTATGATATTACAATAAAAGTATAATTAGTAAATTAACTATAAATCTCTATATTAAACATATTAAGAAGCTGATTTAAATACAACATGATAAAGGGAAATTTGCGCTTGTGGAAAATTATTACACATTTTGGCACATTAGTTTCCATTATTGCGCCTACACCCTTAGCGTTTTACTCTAATTCAGTAGAATTATTTGCCCAGCTGTACTGGACGTAACTATTAAGGAGCTGTTGCCATCTACTACAGAAACATATCCCTTGGAAATGGAATGCATTGGCAGTCTCCGATTGGATGATCTTGCTGGTGCTTGTCACTGAGAGCCATATTTCCACAACAGCAAAAACTACAATTACACATGGGGGGTAATTCCAAGTTGATCGCAGCAGGATTTTTGATAGCAACTGGGCAAAACCATGTGCACTGCAGGGGGGCAGATGTAACATGTGAAGAGAGAGTTAGGTTTGGGTGGGTTATTTTGTTTCTGTGCAGGGTAAATACTGGCTGCTTTATTTTAACACTGCAATTTAGATTGCAGATTGAACTCACCACACCCAAATCTAACTCTCTCTGCACATGTTATATCTACCTCCCCTGCAGTGCACATGGGCCCTCATTCCGAGTCGTTCGCTCGGTATATTTCATCGCATCGCAGTAAAATTCCACTTAGTACGCATGCGCAATATTCGCACTGCGACTGCGCCAAGTAATTTAACAATGAAGATAGTATTTTTACTCACGGCTTTTTCTTCGCTCCGGCGATCGTAATGTGATTGACAGGAAATGGGTGTTACTGGGCGGAAACACGGCGTTTCAGGGGCGTGTGGTTAAAAACGCTACCGTTTCCGGAAAAAACGCAGGAGTGGCCGGAGAAACGGAGGAGTGTCTGGGCGAACGCTGGGTGTGTTTATGACGTCAAACCAGGAACGACAAGCACTGAACTGATCGCAGATGCCGAGTAAGTCTGAAGCTACTCTGAAACTGCTAAGTAGTTTGTAATCGCAATATTGCGAATACATCGGTCGCAATTTTAAGAAGCTAAGATTCACTCCCAGTAGGCGGCGGCTTAGCGTGTGTAACTCTGCTAAAATCGCCTTGCGAGCGATCAACTCGGAATGAGGGCCATGGTTTTGCCCAACTGCTAAAAAATTTCCTGCTGCGATCAACTTGGAATTACCCCCATGATTCTAAAAAATAAAATAATTTGCTTCTTTAATATGCTACTTTATACATAATATAAATATACTGTATATGTACTTTATACATATTCTATTATGGAAAACAAAAATTTAGAAATAAATCCACTTACTACTTGTAGAAAAAGCTTAGCCGTGCTATGCATGGCGTGCCAAATTGAGCAAAATAGAAAGGGTGTAAGTGGACACATCTGTCCCGTCCAGCCGTTGAATGACTGGACCGTGATTAGAGGACGTCCCATAGCTGCTGACCAATTGTAAGTGTCCAGCGATGGAAAATACTTGTTATTGGCTTAATGTATAATGGGACTCTTGGAAACTCCAGGCCATTCATTATCATGGGCTTTTAGTGTGCATTTGTGTCCACTTGTATGTAATATTTTTTCTCATATTATATTGCATAGACTGAAGCATACCTCATTAAATACTACAGGATCAAGAACAAATATTTTCTTTTATAACAAAAAGCCAGGGGCAAATGTAGGCTTTTTTGGGGTGGAGGGGGATTTATATATATAATACATCTCAAACATCTATATTATACCAGTATAACACACACATATACAAATTACATATACACTAGCACAGTTCGTGGTGTAACAACAGTCCACGCAGATCCTGCGGTGGCTTGGGGGCGCAGGCGCTGATGCTCCCTTCCACCTATAGCTGCGAGTGGTGCCCAATCAGCGAGACATGAAGGCGGAGTCTTCCAGCCCCTGTCTGTGCATGAGGTAACGTGGTGTGGGCGGAGAGCAGTTGTAGCGGCCCCGGGTCCCCTCTGACTCCCGCCTGTAAGCGCCCCTATGGGGGCTGAGTCTACGTGGTAAGCTTAATCATAGTTCAAGGTCTGGGGTGCACAAGGGGAAGACACATAGAGCCTGCGGAGGGTATGAGACACACATGCATTTGCTATTGTCTGGCAAAAGCATCTGTTCTGAAGCCACAGATGAGAGTGGTCAGTGGACAGAAACTGGATATTTGTGTGCGCATACAGACTGTGGGGCAGATTTATTAAACTTGGTGAAGTGATAAATTGGAAGGTGATAAAGTACCAGCCAATCAGCTCATAACTGCATACCTCCCAACTGTCCCGATTTTTGAGGACTGTCCCGCTGTCCCACCCGCGGGCCGCAGAGTCTCAGTTGGGAGTCTCTGACTCTCGCTGCCCTGCTTAGCAGCGCAGCGGTGAATAGACACTGTGCGCATGCGCACAGCATCTATTCACTGGAGTCAGAGGGAGACACAGAGCGCTGGGCATGCCCCCTCAGTGACGAAAACGGGGGCGTAGCTCGCGATCGAGGGTCCTCCCGCGAAGCCATGCCCCCTTTTTCTTAGACCACACCCCCTTTTCGGGAGCGCGCGCGACTTCGCCGTGCATGTGTCCCTATTTAGACAACTTAAAAGTTGGGAGGTATGTAACTGTCATTTTTCAAACCCAGCCTGTGACATGGCAGTTAGGATCTGATTGGCTGGTCCTTTATCACCTTCCATTTTATAACTTCACCGAGCTTAATAAAGCTGCCCCTGAGTCCCATGGCTGCTTGTTATTATGATAAGCAGCAGAAGATGCCAATCCCAATGATGTTGAGTATCTGCTGACTAGATTTTATGTGCATACCAGCATTTCATCCAAGCTTATTACCTTGTCTGACTGAGATGTAATGATTAGACACTTTCTATAAGGAAGCAATTATATATATTACAGGTTGAGTATAGTGATGTGCACCGGACATTTTTCGGGTTTTGTGTTTTGGTTTTGGATTCGGTTCCGCGGCCATGTTTTGGATTCGGACGCGTTTTGGCAAAACCTCCCTGAAAATTTTTTGTCAGATTTGGGTGTGTTTTGGATTCGGGTGTTTTTTTACAAAAAACCCTCAAAAACAGCTTAAATCATAGAATTTGGGGGTCATTTTGATCCCATAGTATTATTAACCTCAATAACCATAATTTCCACTCATTTTCAGTCTATTCTGAACACCTCACACCTCACAATATTATTTTTAGTCCTAAAATTTGCACCGAGGTCGCTGGATGGCTAAGCTAAGCAACACAAGTGGCCGATACAAACACTTGGCCCATCTAGGAGTGGCACTGCAGTGTCAGGCAGGATGGCACTTCAAAAAAATTGTCCCCAAACAGCACATGATGCAAAGAAAAAAAGAGGCGCACCAAGGTCGCTGTGTGACTAAGCTAAGCGACACAAGTGGCCGACACAAACACCTGGCCCATCTAGGAGTGGCACTGCAGTGACAGGCAGGATGGCTCTTCAGAAAATAGTCCCCAAACAGCACATGATGCAAAGAAAAATGAAAGAAAAAAGAGGTGCAAGATGGAATTGTCCTTGGGCCCTCCCACCCACCCTTATGTTGTATAAACAGGACATGCACACTTTAACGAACCCATCATTTCAGCCACAGGGTCTGCCACACGACTGTGACTGAAATGACTGGTTGGTTTGGGCCCCCACCAAAAAAGAAGCAATCAATCTCTCCTTGCACAAACTGGCTCTACAGAGGCAAGATGTCCACCTCATCATCATCCTCCGATTCCTCACCCCTTTCACTGTGTACATCCCCCTCCTCACAGATTATTAATTCGTCCCCACTGGCATCCACCATCTCAGGTCCCTGTGTACTTTCTGGAGGCAATTGCTGGTGAATGTCTCCACGGAGGAATTGATTATAATTCATTTGATGAACATCATCTTCTCCACATTTTCTGGAAGTAACCTCGTATGCCGATTGCTGACAAGGTGAGTGGCTGCACTAAACACTCTTTCGGAGTACACACTGGAGGGAGGGCAACTTAGGTAGAATAAAGCCAGTTTGTGCAAAGGCCTCCAAATTGCCTCTTTTTCCTGCCAGTATACGTACGGACTGTCTGACGTGCCTACTTGGATGCGGTCACTCATATAATCCTCCACCATTCTTTCAATGGTGACAGAATCATATGCAGTGACAGTAGACGACATGTCAGTAATCGTTGGCAGGTCCTTCAGTCCGGACCAGATGTCAGCACTCGCTCCAGACTGCCCTGCATCACCGCCAGCGGGTGGGCTCGGAATTCTTAGCCTTTTCCTCGCACCCCCAGTTGCGGGAGAATGTGAAGGAGGAGCTGTTGACGGGTCACGTTCCGCTTGACTTGACAATTTTCTCCAGCAGGTCTTTGAACCTCTGAAGACTTGTGTCTGCCGGAAAGAGAGATACAACGTAGGTTTTAAATCTAGGATCGAGCACGGTGGCCAAAATGTAGTGTAATCCTTGTTAAGCGAATTAAGGGCTCCATCCACAAGTCCCACATGCCTAGCGGAATCGCTCTGTTTTAGCTCCTCCTTCAATGTCTCCAGCTTCTTCTGCAAAAGCCTGATGAGGGGAATGACCTGACTCAGGCTGGCAGTGTATGAACTGACTTCACGTGTGGCAAGTTCAAAGGGTTGCAGAACCTTGCACAACGTTGAAATCATTCTCCACTGCGCTTGAGTCAGGTGCATTCCCCCTCCTTTGCCTATATCGTGGGCAGATGTATAGGCTTGAATGGCCTTTTGCTGCTCCTCCATCCTCTGAAGCATATAGAGGGTTGAATTCCACCTCGTTACCACCTCTTGCTTCAGATGATGGCAGGGCAGGTTCAGGACTGTTTGCTGGTGCTCCAGTCTTCGGCACGCGGTGGCTGAATGCCAAAAGTGGCCCTCAATTCTTCGGGCCACCGACAGCATCTCTTGCACGCCCCTGTCGTTTTTTAAATAATTCTGCACCACCAAATTCAATGTATGTGCAAAACATGGGACGTGCTGGAATTTGCCCAGATGTAATGCACGCACAATATTGGTGGCGTTGTCCGATGTCACAAATCCCCAGGAGAGTCCAATTGGGGTAAGCCATTCTGCGATGATGTTCCTCAGTTTCCGTAAGAGGTTGTCAGCTGTGTGCCTCTTATGGAAAGCGGTGATACAAAGCGTAACCTGCCTAGGAACAAGTTGGCGTTTGCGAGATGCTGCTACTGGTGCCGCCGCTGCTGTTCTTGCTGCGGGAGGCAATACATCTACCCAGTGGGCTGTCACAGTCATATAGTCCTGAGTCTGCCCTGCTCCACTTGTCCACATGTCCGTGGTTAAGTGGACATTGGGTACAACTGCATTTTTTAGGACACTGGTGACTCTTTTTCTGACGTCTGTGTACATTTTCGGTTTCGCCTGCCTAGAGAAATGGAACCTAGAGGGTATTTGGTACCGGGGACACAGTACCTCAAACAAGTCTCTAGTTGCCTGTGAATTAACGGTGGATACCGGAGCCACGTTTCTCACCACCCAGGCTGACAAGACCTGAGTTATCCGCTTTGCAGCAGGATGGCTGCTGTGATATTTCATCTTCTTCGCAAAGGACTGTTGGACAGTCAATTGCTTACTGGAAGTAGTACAAGTGGTCTTCCCACTTCCCCTCTGGGATGCCGATCGACTCCCAGCAGCAACAACAGCAGCGCCAGCAGCAGTAGGCATTACACTCAAGGATGCATCGGAGGAATCCCAGGCAGGAGAGGACTCGTCAGACTTGCCAGTGACATGGCCTGCAGGACTATTGGCTTTCCTGTGTAAGGTGGATATTGACACTGAGGGAGTTGGTGGTGTGGTTTGCAGGAGCTTGGTTACAAGAGGAAGGGATTTAGTGGTCAGTGGACTGCTTCCGCTGTCATCCAAAGTTTTTGAACTTGTCACTGGCTTCTGATGAATGCGGACCAGGTGACGTATAAGGGAGGATGTTCCTAGGTGGTTAACGTCCTTACCCCTACTTATTACAGCTTGACAAAGGCAACACACGGCTTGACACCTGTTGTCTGCATTTGTGTTGAAATAATTCCACACCGAAGAGGTGATTTTTTTTGTATTTTTACCAGGCATGTCAATGGCCATATTCGTCCCACGGACAACAGGTGTCTCCCCCCGGGTGCCTGACTTAAACAAACCACCTCACCATCAGAATCCTCCTTGTCAATTTCCTCCCCAGCGCCAGCAACACCCATATCCTCATCCTGGTGTACTTCAACAGTGACATCTTCAATTTGAATATCAGGAATTGGACTGCGGGTGCTCCTTCCAGCACTTGCAGGGGGCGTGCAAATGGTGGAAGGTGCAAGCTCTTCCCGTCCAGTGTTGGGACGGTCAGGCATCGCAACCGACACAATTGGACTCTCCTTGGGGATTTGTGATTTAGAAGAACGCACAGTTCTTTGCTGTGCTTTTGCCAGCTTAAGTCTTTTCATTTTTCTAGCGAGAGGATGAGTGCTTCCATCCTCATGTGAATCTGAACCACTAGCCATGAACATAGGCCAGGGCCTCAGCCGTTCCTTGCCACACCGTGTCGTAAATGGCATATTGGCAAGTTTACACTTCTCATCAGACGCTTTCAATTTTGATTTTTGGGTCCTTTTACTGAACTTTTGTTTTTTGGATTTTACATGCTCTCTACTATGACATTGGGCATCGGCCTTGGCAGACGACGTTGATGGCATTTCATCGTCTCGGCCATGACTAGTGGCAGCAGCTTCAGCACGAGGTGGAAGTGGATCTTGATCTTTCCCTATTTTAACCTCCACATTTTTGTTCTCCATTTTTTAATGTGTGGAATTATATGCCAGTATCAGTAGCAATGGCCTACTACTATATATACTGTGCACAACTGAAATGCACCACAGGTATGGATGGACAGTATACTTGACGACACAGAGGTAGGTAGAGCAGTGGCCTTCCGTACCGTACTGCTATATGTACTGGTGGTCACTGTCAGCAGACTGCAAAACTAAAATACACCACAGGTATAGAATCTAGATGGATAGTATACTTGACGACACAGAGGTAGGTAGAGCAGTGGCCTTCCGTACCGTACTGCTATATATACTGGTGGTCACTGTGTCAGCAAACTGCAAAACTAAAATGCACCACAGGTATAGAATCTAGATGGATAGTATACTTGATGACACAGAGGTAGGTAGAGCAGTGGCCTTCCGTACCGTACTGCTATATATACTGGTGGTCACTGTCAGCAAAACTCTGCACTGTACTCCTCCTATATAATACTGCTGGTCCCCAGTCCCCACAATAAAGCAGTGTGAGCACAGATATATGCAGCACACTGAGCACAGATATGGAGTGTTTTTCAGGCAGACAACGTATACTGGTGGTCACTGGTCAGTAAAACTCTGCACTGTACTCCTCCTATATAATATACTGGTGGTCCCCAGTCCCCACAATAAAGCAGTGTGAGCACAGATATATGCAGCACACTGAGCACAGATATGGAGTGTTTTTCAGGCAGACAACGTATACTGGTGGTCACTGTCAGCAAAACTCTGCACTGTACTCCTCCTATATAATACAGCTGCTCCCCAGCCCCCACAATTAAGCAATAAGCACAAATATTTTTGCATCAAGAATTCAAGATTAATAAACGGAGAGGACGCCAGCCACGTCCTCTCCCTAACATTTCCAATGCACGAGTGAAAATGGCGGCGACGCGCGGCTGCTTATATAGAATCCGAATCTCGCAAGAATCCGGCAGCGGGATGATGACGTTCGGGCGCGCTCGGGTTAACTGAGCCATACGGGAGAATCCGAGTATGCCTCGGACCCGTGTAAAAGTGGGTGAAGTTCGGGGGGGTTCGGTTTCCGAGGAACCGAACCCGCTCATCACTAGTTGAGTATCCCTTATCCAAAATGCTTGGGACCAGAAGTATTTTGGATATTGGAATTTTCCGTATTTTGGAATAATTGCATACCATAATGAGATATCATGGGGATGGAACCTAAGTCTAAGCACAGACTGTATTTATGTTTCATATATACCTTATACAGGGGTGTATCTAGGGGTCCGAGCGCCCCTGGCAAAGTAAGGGACTGGCGCCCCCCCAGAGAGAGCACTGCAGGCCAGTGGCGGCTGCAGTAGAGACGGAATTTGAAATAAGGAGCCACAGAAACTGTCCCCCCAATTCCTGGAAAACATTGCTGGCAAGGACTCACTGTTAGGGTGAAGCCAATGAGAACTGGCCAGTAGCAGCATAAGGAGACAGGAAACCGAGCACACAGGAGTATAACAGGAGAGGCCCTGCCTCCCCTGAGTACTCTTACTGCACTTCACTGAATCAGCCCACCCCCCAACCTCCGCTGACAACAGATTTTTATAGGCTAGCTAACCTGCCTGCCCTAGACTAGGTGTCATGGTTGGTGTCCCGCCCACCTCAGACAATCTGATCGGGGCTTGTTCTCCAGGGCAAAATTTTCCTTTGGTGTACCACGCTTCCCCTCCATATTAAAAATGAACATAATGATATGTGCATAAGGCATGGCGCTGGTCTCTCGTATCTACCTCTAGCCTTTGCCTTTTTTCTTTTACCCAAATTGCATACTTTTTCCTGCATTTTGTGTTTTAATTCAATAAGTGTAGCAAGTACTTGGGTTTAGTATCTTCACTGACCCCTCTATACCCCACACTACATCACTGACCCCTCTATACCCCACACTACATCACTGACCCCTCTATACCCCACACTAAATCACTGACCCCTCTATACCCTACGCTGCATCACTGACCCCTTTATACTCTACGCTGCATCACTGACTCCTCTATACCCTATGCTGCATCTCTGACCTCTCTATACCCTACACTACATCACTGACCCCTCTACACCCTATGCTACATCACTGACCCCTCTACACCCTACGCTACATCACTGGCCTCTCTACACCCTTCACTACCTCACTGACCACTCTATACCCTACACTACATCACTGACCCCTCTACACCCTACGCTACATCACTGACCTCTCTGTACCCTACACTACCTCACTGACCGCTCTATACCCTACACTACATCACTGACCCCTCTATTCGCTACATTAAATCTCCTGTATGCCCGCCGGCTGTCCCCCCGCGGCTCGCCCCCCTCGCTTCCTCTGCGTCCCATCTTAAATTTGACTTGAAAAAGTCGAATTAAGATAGGGATTGAATAGGGGTTGTCGGATCCATTCCGACAAATACATGTCGGAATGGATCCGGCTTTAATTGAATATACCCCTCTATTATAAACACTGCCCTGCCCCCCTCCTGAAAACTCTCACAAATACACATTACCTTTATACTCACAAATCTAGCACACACACATATCCCCCTCCACTGACAACTCTGTCACACCAATCACCCCTTCCTCCCCTCCAAACCGACAGCTCCCTCATACACATGCCCCTCTTCACATACTGACAATTATCTCACCCCATCACCCCTTCCCACCCACACTAACAGCACAAATACACAAATCCCCCCTTCCTCCCCTGCCGACCAACAATTCCCTCACACACATCCATCGGCCACCCCCCATACACATCTCTCTTACCCCCTTACAACCCACACTAACAGCACAAATACACAAATCCCCTCTCCCACAGTCCATACAGATAGCTGCCACAAACTTCTTGGAATATGGGCTCACCATTGTGTCTCACAGGAGGATGTCCATCAGCATCGCCAAAGTCTTTCCGCCCACGGCGCTGTGTTATTCTTTGCAGGCACCTCCAGTAATCCTCCCAGCGCTGCCGTGGTGAGCATGGGCCTGTGGATCTACGTGTGCAGGGGGCGGGGCTATTTCCTTTCAGTGACAGAGGAGGGAGGTGCAGGAGCTGAAGCTGAGAGGAGTTTTATGCTGTAGCAGAAACGGCTGCAGCCAGCACTTCATTCGGGAGTCCCGCTTGTAATTTGTGCAAACCTGATGGCGCCACTCTGTGCACAACCGGACTACAGCATTCTAGCCCTTGGCCGCAGGTGGCACCTCCGGGCAGCGCCCCCCTCCTGCTGGCGCCCCTGGCGAGTGCCATCTTGGCCAAGGGGTAGATACGCCCCTGACCTTATACACACAGCCTGATGGTCATTTTAGCCAATATTTTTAATAACTTTGTGCAATAATCAAAGTGTGTGTACATTCACACAATTCATTTATGTTTCATATACACCTTATACACACAGCCTGAAGGTCATTTAATACAATATTTTTAATAACTTTGTCTATTAAACAAAGTTTGTGCACACTGAGCCATCAGAAAACAAAGGTTTCATTATCTTAGTCTCACTCAAAAAATTCTGTATTTCGGAATATTCCGTATTTTGGGATATTTGGATACGGGATAGTCAACCTGTATATAAATGTATGAGTAACATTTTATTTTACAAATCATCTTAAATTTTGTATATTAGCAGAATTTATTTTTTACATTTTTTGTTTTACCAAAATGACATGGGGGAAGAGGGGGGCTGGGGGAGCCAGAAGCTTTTTTGGCAGGGCCAAAAGCAGGATTTTCATGGGGAGGTTTCCGTACATGTATGTATGTGTAATAAATAAATACACACAGCATGCATAGTGTACATATATACACACTTAGCATACATACACACAGCAGACACACACACACACAGCATACTTACAAAAACACATATACACACTACAGACACGCATTAGTATAAGCCTTTCATCTATTGTTCTCAGCTGCAATACAATACAGAAAGAACAATACAGCAGGAGACTAAGTCATTACAGAGGTGGATTAAAGGGGTCATTCCGACCTGATCGCTCGCTGAAGTTTGTCGCAGCGCAGCGATCGGGTCGGAACTGCGCATGCACCGATGCCGCAGTGCTCCGGCGCATGGCAGCCTTTGTTACCTAGCGATCGCCTCTGAGACAGAGGCGGTAGCTGGGTGGGAGGGGGCTGGATGGCGGCGTTAATCCGCCGTTTAGGGGGAGTGGTCCGGCCAATGCTGGCGACCATTGGGGGGCGGGCCATGACAGCTGCGTGACGTCTCACGCAGCCGCTGCGGCCAGTGGCAGCGAAAGTTAAATCCCGGCCAGCCGCAGGAGCTGCGCTGGCCGGGAGTTACTCCTCAAATACAATGGCATCGCCGCTGTGCGATGCTTTTGTATTTGTGCGGGGGGCGGACTGACATGCGGGGTGGATTAGCCCTGTGCTGGGCGTCCCCCCGCATGTTAGGGAAGATGATCGTAGCTGTGCTAAATTTAGCACAGCTACGATCAACTCAGAATGACCCCCTAAGTCCGACAGCACTGGCTCAGGTAATCCTATTAAAAGGGTAGATGAGCAGGGCTCCATCTGTACATACAGCATAGACACACACACATACAGCATATCACACATGTGTCCACATACATCTTTGCTATATCCCACCATGTATGGCACGGTTTTGCATGCCATAGACTCAGAGATTTAGCCATGCCTTTTGATTTTTCTTAATTTGCTTCTTCAATACATCATACCCTCCAACTGTACCTTTTTAGCAGGTACAGTACCTTTTTTATGGTCTGTACCAATTTTTGGCTCTACAAACTTCCATTGAAAGTACAGGAAAAGGGTTACACATGGCCATGCCCCCTTTTCTAATTTGTACCGATTTTTATGTGTAAAATGTTGGAGGGTATGATATGTTACTTTATACATATTCTATTATAGCAAACAAAAATGTTAAAATCCATCCACTCTCTACTCGTGAAAAACAGCTTAGCCCGTGTTTTGCATGTTGTGCCAAATTGAGCAAAATAGCAAAGATGTAAGTGGACACATCTGTAGCATGTATACATACAGCATATACACACACGTACTGTATACAAATAGCATATACACACACATAGCACATACATACAGCATATACTGTGTAGGCATGTGAGTTCACTGCTGTGCTCTTTTATTCCATTACCAACTCCAAACACACTGCACACTGGACCACCCACTTCTCAGCATTACCTCTGGTCCTAGGGACCATCACTGAAGATTCAGGCTTACACATTTTAGTAAGGGAGTGTCTACAAACATTAAGCATTCCAATGCAATAACACATACCCTCCAACTGTACCTTTTCAGCAGGTACAGTACCTTTTTATGGTCTGTACTGATTTTTGACTCTCCAAACTTCCATTGATAGTAACGGAAAAGGGGCAAGGCAAAACTCTCTGCCTCACCCGATGTCTCTGGCCAGCTCTGATACCGAAGTCACATGAGACGGGAGAACTACCTGGGGGGAGCTGCACACACTGCTTCTGCAGCTACAGTAGCTCCTCCTACACACTTAGCCAGCCACACAACCACAGCCTGCCGCCTCAGTCAGTGTGATAGGAGGCAGCTTCCTGCAGCCGCATAGCGTGGGGCATAGTTTAAAAATAAATAAATATTGGTAAGCTGCGGCGATGGATCGGCGGGCAGGAAGGGGGGGGGGGTTTCTAGGTACTCGGAAACCACCCCTGCGTACACGTATGAGAGGGGGCATAACATTTATAGTTACCTCACTGAACACTGAACATACTTACACTTTTGGTGTAGCAGCTGCTGCAGGTTGCTGGTGGGGATGGGCACCTCGCATCATAGCAGAAGCTGTACTGGCAATGACTAGTAGTGAGGGACAGACTTATATAGGGTATCCTGACTGCTTATTGGACACAGGAGTCACGTGCAGGAGATCTGGACTGGAATTGGTTGAACAAGATAGTGGTGCCCTTATCTTAGTGGAACTGGCTCCACATGAAGAAAGTAAACAGTCAAACTTACATAGAAACATAACATAAACATAACATTTGACAGTAGATAAGAACCACTTAGCACATCTACTGTAGTCTGCCCTTTTTTTTTTAAATCTTTTTGGCAATCTCAACCCTTATTGATCCTCAGTTCTTTGTAAGAATATGCATATGCCTATCCCAAGCATGTTTAAATTGCTCTACTGTCTTAGTCTCTACCACCTCTGACCAGGGGCTATTCTATTTATCCACTACAATTTTGATGAAGTAATTTTTCCTCAAATTTCACCTGAAACTACCTCCCTCCAGTTTCAGTGTCATGTCCTCATGACCTTTTGCTTCTCTTCCTTTGAAGAATGTTTCCCTTCTTTATTTTGTTGAAAAACTTGGTATATTTTAAAGTTTCTATCGTGTCCCCCCTTTCCCTTCTCTGCTCCAAACGATACATATTAAGAACTTTCAGTCTTTCCAGGTAAGTTTTGTGATGTAGGCCATGCACCATTTTAGTTGCCGTTCTTTGTATAGTCTCTAATGTATTTATATAACTTCTTGGAACATGTTCTTGCAACTTAGGTGAGTTATGCACTGCCATGAAGCGACAGCGCCTGGGCATTACCAGTCTGTTGTGTGACAATTTGTACTGTTGAATGAATCCTACTCCATGTTTTCTCTTTAGAAGGTTTGATAAATCTCCCACCTGGTCCACTATTTAAATAGCATAGACAGGAAAAGTCATAATAGTGTGCTTCCCTGCATGGGGCAAAAACATTATTATTATTATTATTATTATTATTATTATTATTACCTTTTATTCACAAGGCACCACAAAATGTACATAGAGATACAAGGAGAATTACTATAGGAGGAGAATTACATTAAAAAGGGATCAAATGGCCATTACAGGGACAACCCCCCCCCCCCCAAAAAAAAAAAGTGACATAAAAATAATAATAATACATCAAAATGAGATACAGTTATAAAGGAGCAATTGGTGACCACATGCCTGGGAGGGCAATTTTGTTATGATACATCATATCACACCCGAAAAACTGAACTATTTGCAAAGTCAGTTTTTCGGGAAGTGAAAATTTCCCCCTCTAACTAGCCAGCTGCAGAAGTTGCGCTGCAGCCGCGTAAAAGTCAGCTTGTGAAGCGATTCAGGGGGCTGTTCGCTTTCTCAGAATGGCAAACAGTTTCACTTACAAACTCCGAAAATAAAGCATTTTTGGAATTTGATAAATGTCTCAATTTCTACATCCCCATACCTTAGAGTAAAATTGTGACAAATGAAGGATAATGAAAATGCCCCTATAGGAGAGAAGTGACCAACTCAGGCTGACAACTGTATTTTCAACATCACTCATATACTACAGTATGGGGCATGTCTATTAGCACATATTACTTTGTGATCCTGCTGTGTCTCTGTCTTTATTATTCAATGCAGCCATTCATTAACCTGTACATTGTTTAGTCATTTTGGCTTTAATTAAGGCAAAATGATTTAGACAGAGGGCAAAAAATATTTTATTATCTCAGCTGTCTAGCACAAAATCACAGAACAGAGATTTCCCATTTTCTGAGCCTGTTATTAAGGAAAATGATTCTAGATCCACTCTCCATCAAAGTCCATTAAAATTAACAACTTCATGCTTAGTTCATAATTCAGCAAGCCCCTGTGGTATGTGTGGCAAGATGGATGTTTGCTAGTCTGAGACATGTCTAAAATGCATTATTTATAGATGGAAACATTGTTTTATGAAATACATTCACAATTCCATATAATGCTTTAATTATTTAGATCCCATTTTCAGGAATAGTTTTCCAGTTAAACTCTTACACAGAGAAATTAAAAAGGAAGAGAACATAAAACTGAAGAAAAAAAATGAATATAAACCACATGACTAATTTCTAATCCAATCCCCATCCCCCATACAGGATTTGCCTCTATGACAAGTTGTTTTGGAGGAGATGTATGAAACCTTCTAAAAGGCCATGTGTAGAAGTTACCTATTGAAACCAAATTCTAGCTATTATTTCTCAAGTGCATTCTTTAAATTGATAGGTATAAGATGAGGTTGCTACAATATGGCAAACTTTTCCACTTTTGAATTTTTGATAAATCTCAAGCAAAGTCTCGAAATAGAACCACATAATCCAGGGGTTTAAGAAGCTGTGGAGAGATTGTCCTAGCAAAATGCATTAAACAGCCACTGTCCTACCATCAGGCACTTATCCACCATTACATCAATGCTGCAACTTTTCCACTTATCCCCCAATAAGCCTTTCACTGTATGGAAGCATGTTGAGGGACTGCATGGTACTGCAGGTGGGGTAAGTTATTTTTTTTTAAACGTATTCACTTGAATGGGTGGATAGCTTTGCCCAGGGCCCACAATGCTGTTAAGCCGCCCCTGCCCTGGATCCATTAATACTCTTCTGTATTGGACATACAGACAAATACCTACCTGCTTTAGTTCTGCAGTTATTTAATTCAACGTAGCCTAATTGTAGAACCTATCACAGAGTGATAGTATAAACTGTATATATCAGTAATTTAGTAAAGCAAGAACATTAATAATATGCACTAGTTTACAAGATAGTGACAGGTTGCAAAATTGTTTTCCTTTTGGGAGGAACTTGACAGAGTGCAGCTTGCTGAAAGGAGGCTAAATGCATGAAAGTTCCTTACTCTGCACCTATAATCAGGGGTGGAAGTTCATTCATACCAGGCACCCAGAGGTGAAATAGATAGTGGTGCATGTGCAGTGGCACAGCTGAGGGGGCAAAGGAGAAAGTAATTTGCCAGCAATCCTGCCAGTTGTGGATAATCGCCAACCACTTGCCCCCAGTAAAGGGCGTAGTTACAGTAGGTGCAGGGAGTGCGGCTTCTACTGGACCCTGGCTGCCTCCGGGGCCCTGCCTTCTCCCTGCACCTATTTGTGCTGCTAACTGCTTTTTATTTATCTGTTGTCCCAGACGCTCCGGCTGCTCTGTCTCTCCTCACAGTCACTGATGCTGGGAGGAGGCGCGGCTGTGCCTGCAGGGACATCCCCGGACCACAGCCCTGCCTCCTCCCTTATTCAGTTAGTGAGGAAAAAGAGACAGAGCAAGGTTGGGAGATCCTGCAGTGCAGCCAGCGCAGGGCTTTGAAGGTGAGCACCCACACGCTTGCTCCACCTGCTCTCTGTCCATCGGGGGAAAGGGGTTGAGGGAGGGAGTTGAGGGACTGAGCCCTAAGTGGTCTGCTGTGGGGCTGGGGATGGGGGGGGGGGGGGGCATGGAAATTGTGCTATGGGGCTCCCAAAGGTGTAGCTACGCCCCTGCCCCCAGTTCTCTCCAGCCTCATTTCTACATGTTTATGCATATCCAGCCCCCCAAGTATCCCTCTAGCCCACCAGTGTCTCTCCAACTCCAGCCAGTTCCCTTCTGTCACTCCAGTTCTCCAATGTCTCTCCAGCTCCAGCTAACCCTCTTCTGTATCTCTAGTCCAATAGTGTCTATCCAGCTCCAGCCAGCCTCCTCATCCCTCTGGCAACAGCCCACAGACACTAACCTGCTTCTGGCTGCTCCTCTTCATGCCACGGCTCCCCTGTATTTCATCAGTACGGCCAGATGTCACACATGCTGTGTTGCAATAAAAAAAATCTTTATTGCACCAGCTGCCGGCAAGCGATAGTGGTTCCCCAGACCCCAAAGATAAATCCAACCCTGCAGTTATCCTCAGAGCACAGGCAGTGGTCATACTGTAGATGGATTTATATGTACAGTGCTGACCTGGGGTAGCCGACCTGTGCCGACGTTATGTGGTCCTGCACCCCGGACCCATACCCAGTATTAGGGACCCCCAGTGACGGAGAAGCCTTGTCGATCAGCCTGGGGGCTTAACCCTATATCTGCAGATATACGCAACTAAGATCTCCGTATTATCTGACTATTATGTAGTAATATTTTTCACTCAGTGTGCATTAGGGAACACATTGTTTTTTCCTACACAGTTCATAGGGATATACAGTATGTCTCCTTAGAAGGCGATCCAATTTCTACGGGTGTTGGCTGTGCCCCTGGAGTCAGTAATAGTTACATAAATTCGTAAAGAGAGGAAAGAAGACTCCTTTTCGGGGCACACTTGTTAATGAATTTGTGTATGAAAAAATGATAGATTAAAATTTAACTTTTATTATTTATATACTAAAAGAGTCTGAGAACCCGATAAGTTTCTAAACAGAACAAAAATATATCCGGATGTTTACATATATAAAGGGCAAGAAATATCCATTGGTTGTTATATCGGGATGCAGTTCATATACCACCTGTCGGGAATCGGATCCCGGCGTTCAGGATACCGATGCCGGAATCCCGACAGCTGGGAAAATGGAGGAGGACAGGATCCCGACGACAGCCCGCTATTCCCACTTGGTTGATGTCCCTCAGCCGTTCCTTGCCACTCCGTGTCGTAAATGGCATATTGGCAAGTTTACGCTTCTCCTCCGACAATTTTATTTTAGGTTTTGGAGTCCTTTTTTTTCTGATATTTGGTGTTTTGGATTTGACATGCTCTGTACTATGACATTGGGCATCGGCCTTGGCAGACGACGTTGCTGGCATTTCATCGTCTCGGCCATGACTAGTGGCAGCAGCTTCAGCACGAGGTGGAAGTGGATCTTGATCTTTCCCTAATTTTGGAACCTCAACATTTTTGTTCTCCATATTTTAATAGGCACAACTAAAAGGCACCTCAGGTAAACAATGGAGATGGATACTAGTATACAATTATGGACTGCCTGCCGAGTGCAGACACAGAGGTAGCCACAGCCGTGAACTACCGTACTGTACTGTGTCTGCTGCTAATATAGACTGGTTGATAAAGAGATGTCTATGTAACTATGTATGTATAAAGAAGAAAGAAAAAAAAACCACGGTTAGGTGGTATACAATTATGGACGGACTGCCTGCCGAGTGCAGACACAGAGGTAGCCACAGCCGTGAACTACCGTACTGTACTGTGTCTGCTGCTAATAATATAGACTGGTTGATAAAGAGATGTCGTAGTAGTATGTATGTATAAAGAAGAAAGAAAAAAAAACCACGGTTAGGTGGTATACAATTATGGACGGACTGCCTGCCGAGTGCAGACACAGAGGTAGCCACAGCCGTGAACTACCGTACTGTACTGTGTCTGCTGCTAATATAGACTGGTTGATAAAGAGATGTCTATGTAACTATGTATGTATAAAGAAGAAAGAAAAAAAAACCACGGTTAGGTGGTATACAATTATGGACGGACTGCCTGCCGAGTGCAGACACAGAGGTAGCCACAGCCGTGAACTACCGTACTGTACTGTGTCTGCTGCTAATATAGACTGGTTGATAAAGAGATGTCTATGTAACTATGTATGTATAAAGAAGAAAAAAAAACCACGGTTAGGTGGTATACAATTATGGACGGACTGCCTGCCGAGTGCAGACACAGAGGTAGCCACAGCCGTGAACTACCGTACTGTACTGTGTCTGCTGCTAATAATATAGACTGGTTGATAAAGAGATGTCGTAGTAGTATGTATGTATAAAGAAGAAAGAAAAAAAAACCACGGTTAGGTGGTATACAATTATGGACGGACTGCCTGCCGAGTGCCGACACAGAGGTAGCCACAGCCGTGAACTACCGTACTGTACTGTGTCTGCTGCTAATATAGACTGGTTGATAAAGAGATGTCTATGTAACTATGTATGTATAAAGAAGAAAGAAAAAAAACCACGGTTAGGTGGTATACAATTATGGACGGACTGCCTGCCGAGTGCAGACACAGAGGTAGCCACAGCCGTGAACTACCGTACTGTACTGTGTCTGCTGCTAATATAGACTGGTTGATAAAGAGATGTCGTAGTAGTATGTATGTATAAAGAAGAAAAAAAAACCACGGTTAGGTGGTATACAATTATGGACGGACTGCCTGCCGAGTGCAGACACAGAGGTAGCCACAGCCGTGAACTACCGTACTGTGTCTGCTGCGACTGGATGATAAATGTTATAAAAAATATATATATATCACTACTGCAGCTGGACAGGTATATATTATATATTATATAATGACGGACCTGCTGGACACTGTCTGTCAGCAGAATGAGTTTTATTTTTATAGAATAAAAAAAACAACAACACACAAGTGAAGTCACACGACGAGTGTTTAACTTTTTCAGGCAATCACAATATAAGTATACTACTAACTATACTGGTGGTCAGTGTGGTCAGGTCACTGGTCAGTCACACTGGCAGTGGCACTCCTGCAGCAAAAGTGTGCACTGTTTAATTTTAATATAATATTATGTACTCCTGGCTCCTGCTATAACCTATAACTGGCACTGCAGTGCTCCCCAGTCTCCCCCACAATTATAAGCTGTGTGAGCTGAGCAGTCAGACAGATATATAATATATATAGATGATGCAGCACACTGGGCTGAGCCTGAGCAGTGCACACAGATATGGTATGTGACTGAGTCACTGTGTGTATCGCTTTTTTCAGGCAGAGAACGGATATATTAAATAAACTGCACTGTCTGGTGGTCACTCACTATATAATATTATGTACTCCTGGCTCCTGCTATAACCTATAACTGGCACTGCAGTGCTCCCCAGTCTCCCCCACAATTATAAGCTGTGTGAGCTGAGCAGTCAGACAGATATATAATATATATAGATGATGCAGCACACTGGGCTGAGCCTGAGCAGTGCACACAGATATGGTATGTGACTGAGTCACTGTGTGTATCGCTTTTTTCAGGCAGAGAACGGATATATTAAATAAACTGCACTGTCTGGTGGTCACTCACTAGTAAACTCTCTGCACTCTCTACACTTCTACAGTACTCCTCCTAGTCCTAAGCTCCAGTAAATCTCTCTCTCTTATAATCTAAATGGAGAGGACGCCAGCCACGTCCTCTCCCTATCAATCTCAATGCACGTGTGAAAATGGCGGCGACGCGCGGCTCCTTATATAGAATCCGAGTCTCGCGAGAATCCGACAGCGTCATGATGACGTTCGGGCGCGCTCGGGTTAACCGAGCAAGGCGGGAGGATCCGAGTCTGCTCGGACCCGTGAAAAAAACCATGAAGTTCGGGCGGGTTCGGATTCAGAGAAACCGAACCCGCTCATCTCTAATATCGACCACACTGTACTGTATATATTGTTTGACACACTGTACCACATATTTTCTTACACACTGTATACTTGTGAACTGGAAATATTTAGGTAAAGTATAATACAGCATTGACATCTCGGTCACAATCATTACTAACAGACCCAGCACCAGGACAGAGAGCGCAATTATATATTGTATTGTACTATAATGAATCTGTGTCAGCTCTAGACGTAGCCATTCTTCACTGCAGCACTCCCAAACAACACCAACCCTTGGTGCGCAAACACCTGCCTACTATTTTTTCCACTCCCATCTAAAACTTTTGCATAGTAGTGTATATATATATATATATATATATATGGTACCAGCATGCAGTCCGGCACTCCTTGGTCCCACAGGGTAACAGCTCCGGTGCCCTCCTTAAGGGGTGTGCAGCCCCAATATATCCCAGATGTACAGGCGGCACTCTGAGACTTCCACACTCACGTTAGAAATAAGCAAACATGTTTATTCTTCAATGTTTCGGGGGCCACACCCCCTTCATCAGGTAACATGTTTGAAGAATAAACACATGTTCGCTTATTTCTAACGTGAGTGTGGAAGTCTCCAAGTGCCGCCTGTATATTTGGGATATATACCTATCTGGGATCCGGACTGAAAGTCGACAGTAACTAGGTCGACAATGTTTAGGTCGACCACTATTGGTCGACAGTGACTAGGTCGACAGGGTGTCTAGGTCGACAGGGTCTTTAGGTCGACATGTTCTAGGTCGACAGGTCAAAAGGTCGACATGAGTTTTTCACAATGTTTTTCTTTTTTTGAACCTTTTCATACTTAACGATCCACGTGGACTACGATTGGAACAGTAATCTGTGCCGAGCGAAGCGGTAGTGGAGCGAAGGCACCATGCCCGAAGCATGGCGAGCGAAGCGAGCCATGCGAGGGGACGCAGTGCACTAATTGGGGTTCCCGGTCACTCTACGAACAAAACGACACCAAAATAACATTAAAAACTCATGTCGACCTTTTGACCTGTCGACCTAGAACATGTCGACCTAAAGACCCTGTCGACCTAGTCACCCTGTCGACCTAGTTACTGTCGACCAATAGGGGTCGACCTAGACATTGTCGACCTAGTTACTGTCGACTTTCAATACCACACCCACCTATCTATCTATCTATCTATCTATCTATCTATCTATCTATCTATCTATCTATCTATCTATCTATCTATCTATCTATAAACAAACAGAGGGTTCACCTTAATATATAATATTATACCATTGTGCTGTGATATACTGTGAATGACCCTTAATATGTATAATTGCACCACACATAAAAAAGTATTTTATTCCTGTTATTTTTATATCATATATTAAGCAAAATAAGAGCAACAAATATGTACAGTGTCTTAGACAGAATATGTGTGTCAGTTTACTTTGCGTTCAATTTTAATATACAAAAGCACATACTTCCTACATTTTACAGCTTCTCTTTCCAATTACAGTACTTAGTCAATAAGACTAAAATAACCAGTACTTTCAATCTTAGAAATTCTGCCTGACACCATTAGACTGATGCCTGCTGCCAGTTTCTAATCACAAAAACTGCTCTCAGCCTAGTAGCCTAGGAACATCAAGCAGCAATTACAAAAAAGTCCTACATTTTCTGTTCATCTGTGTGGGTGTCCCGGCCGCCTGGAGATTTTTAATTTCCTGATATGAAGGATTTCCCTTGCTACGAACCATGACGGAATAACAGATGGTTGTTCCTGAGCACAGACGGTTCACAGAAGGGAAAATACCTTTGTCTTGGAAAATGCCCTTAGTGTATGTGGGGAAATGTGACACACTAGTGAGTATTTATGACGAGAGTTGCAGACATTTTATATTTGTTCTGTACTTATTCCCTAATGCCTACTCTTTGTGAGAGTTACCTATGAAGTGTGCTTTTTTATGAGCAGAGCCTTACTGTGCAGACGTGTGTCTAGCGGTAATCCTTTTCTCTTTTTATACAGAACACTTTTGCTCTGGATAAAACCCAAACCTAACGACATGCTGTAATTTTCCTAGCTCAGGGATATTTATCTGGCCCAAAACATATTTGTGGCAGAAATTTGGCAATCATGGCAGTTAGATGAAATCATGAGGCAGAGATAAGATTTAGAGACCAATGTGTAAAATAATGTGTGTGCACGGAGGTCGTTCAATACTGTATGTCTATTACTGGCTGGGTTATTTGGGTTAGGAGAAGACAAATATGTTGTGAAATAGGTAATTGTCACAAATGTTGTTTGGCTGTAGCTGCAGGCAATCTTTATCTAATCTTGACAGTTTCAGTCATCATAATAAAATATAACACTGATTATTTCCAGAAGGATTACAGTTTATAGCATTAATATCCTATTATATTGAAGATGGGTTATTAGCAGTACAGATCAGGGAACTTTGTGTCATATTCAGATGCCTTCCAACACTCCTGAGTTAAAAATTGGGATTATTGTTATTTACTTTCAATATTATTATTAACTTTATAATTTTCCACAAGGTATACGCAGCAAATACATTAATATTATATAAGGAGATTTATGGTAGACTTACCATTGTTAAATCTCTTTCTGCGAGGTACACTGGATTCCACAGGGAATAACATCAGGGGGTGTAGAGTTGGATCTTGATCTGAGGCACCAACAAGCTAAAAATTTTGACTGTTCCCAGGATGCACAGCACCGCCTCCATGCACAGGAGCTCAGTTTTGTTAACCAGTCCAATGCAGTAGCAGGTAAAGAGACGGTAGATTGTAGTCACATAGAACCACGTTCTCATGACAGGAGGAGGGACCAGCAGCTAATTCCATACAAACCTAAAGAAGCTGAGTGCGTCACGGTGGGTGCCCTGTAGAATCCAGTGTACCTTGCAGAAAGAGATTTAACCATGGTAAGTCTACCATAAATCTCCTTTTCTGCAGCGGGGTACACTGGTATTCCATAGGGAATAACATCAGGGATGTCCTAAAGCAGTTCCTCATGGGAGGGGATGCACTGTAGCGGACACAAGAACCCGGAGTCCAAAGGAGGCATCCAGGGAGGCGGAAGTATCAAAGTGATAGAACCTGATTAACGTGTTCACAGAGGACCACGTAGCCGCCTTGCACAATTTTTCTGCAGATGCGCCACGGCGAGCCGCCCGAGAAGGTCCAACAGACCGAGTAGAATGGGCCTTGATAGCAGCAGGAGCTGGTAGACCAGCCCACGCATAAGCTTGTGCAATCACCATTCTAATCCATCTGGCCAAAGTTTGCTTGTTTGCAGGCCAGCCTCATTTGTGAAAACCTAACAGTACGAAGAGGGAATCAGACCTCCAAATGGAGGCAGTCCTCTCCACATATATACGGAGAGCCCATACCACATCCAAAGACCTTTCTTTGGAAGACAAACCAGGAGAGATAAAGGCCGGAACCAAAATCTCTTGGTTAAGGTGGAAAGATGACACCACCTTAGGCAGATAACCAGGGCGAGTACGGAGAAGTGCCCGGTCACAATGAAATATCAGGAAGGGCGGACGACAGGACAAAGTGCCTAAGTCCGACACTCTTTTAGCAGAGGAAATAGCCAACAGGAACAGGACCGTAATAGTAAGCCATTTCAGGTTCACCGAATCAAGAGGCAAAAAAAGGGAGACCCTTGCAGGGCATTAAGGACAACAGACAGATCCCATGGAGCTACAGGAGGGACATAGGGAGGTTGTATCCGCAAGACACCCTGAGTGAAGGTACTGTATGAATGTCAGGAATAGATGCAAGTTTCCTCTGAAACCACACCTACAAGGCAGAAATATGAACCTTGAGGGAGGCCAGACGAAGGCCTAAGTCCAGGCCTTGTTGCAGAAAAGCATGCTTGAGGATCCCTTGTCCATGATCCGAAGACCGGAACTTTGTGATTGTGTCGAGACACCATCAGGTCTACGTCTGGTAGGCCCCACTTGTCCACTAGTATTTGAAACACCTCCGGATAAAGGCTCCACTCTCCGATGTGTACGTCCTGACGACTGAGGAAATCGCTTCCCAGTTGAGGACACCCAGAATGGACACTGCCGATATGGCCGGCAGATGGTGTTCCTCCCGTTGAAGAATTCTGGACACTTCCATCATTGCTTTTTGGCTTTGAGTGCCGCCTTGACGATTTATGTATGCCACCATGGTAGTGTTGTCCAACTGTACTTGAACAGGCCTGTTCCTTAACAGAAGCAGGGCTAGTGTCAAAGCGTTGAACACTGTCCGCAGTTCCAGAATCTTGATGCGGAGGAGAGATTCCTCCTTGGTCCAGCGACCCTGGAGAGTGTGTTGCTCAAACACCACACCCCAGCTCCTCAGACTGGCGTTCGTCGTCAGGAGGACCCAGTGGGTAATCAAGAAGGGATGGCCCCTGCTCAACTGTGTGACCTCCGGAGTCAGGACCATCATTTGAGACCTGATCCGCTGAGGCAGACTGTCCCACTTGGTGAGGGCGAGAATAGAATTGAGCATACTCCACCATGTCGAAAGTCGACACCATCAGGCCTAGTACTTTGCATCGCCAAGTGAATAGACACTTTTGGGCAAGAAAGGAAGTATCTGATCCTGTACTGAAGCCTCAGGACCTTCTCTGGAGACAGAAACAGCCTCTGGCTGTGCGTATCCAGCAGGGCCCCCAGGTGCCCCATGTGCCGCGCAGGGACCAGGGAGGACTTTTTCCAATTGATCAGCCATCCGTGGGCTGTGAGGAATTGCACAGTCAGCTGGAGATGACTCAGATAGACATCTTGGGAGCTTGCCAGGATCAGCAGGTTGTCCAGATACGGCAGGATCCTGAGTCCCTGTTGATGGAGATGAGCTGTCATCACGGCCATAACCTTGGTGAAAATCCGAGGGGCTGTAGTCAGTCCAAAACTGCAGAGCCCTGAATTGATAATGGAGGTTGCCAATAGCAAACCACAGATATTGTTGATGCGAAATGGCAATAGGTATATGCAGGTAAGCATCCTGTATATCCAGGGATACCATGTAGTCCACAGGTTCCATGGCCAGTAAAATGGAGCGCAGTGTTTCCATACGGAACTTGGAAACTGTCACAAACTTGTTCAGTGACTTGAGATTGAGAATAGGCCGGAAAGACCCATTGGGTTTCGGTACTAGAAACAGGGTAGAGTAGTAACCCTTCCCTTTTTGAGAGAGAGGCACCGGCACCACCACTCCTGCCTCCAGGAGGGATTGGACAACCAAGTGTAGAGCTTGCGCCTTCAACGGGTCCGATGGCATGACTGAACTGGCGAGGGGGACGTCTCTTGAAAGAGACCGCATACCTGTGAGAGACAACTTCCTGCACCCACGCGCCTGAAGTGGTCCTTAACCAGACCTTAAAAGGGAGCACCTCCAGAGTTTTCTTGGAATCTAGGTCCACCTTCCAGGACCGCAACCACAGAATCCGGCGAGCCAAAATAGACATAGTGGACGCTTTGGACGCCAGAATACCTGCCTCAGAGGAAGCCTCTTCAATATAATGGGAAGCGGTGGTAATATGAGACAGACACTGTTTGGCAATGTCAGAAATATCCTAAGGCAGCTCTTCTTTCAGTACCTGGACCCACGCATCAATAGCTTTTGCAGCCCAGGAGGCCGCAATAGTGGGCCTGTGAATTGCCGCAGTTAAGGAATAAATACACTTCAGGCATCCCTCCACACGCTAATCTGTTGGCTCCTTCAGGGAGGTGCCAGTGGTAACAGGCAGAGAAGAGGAAACTACGATCCGTGCGATGTGCGAATCGACCGGCGTTGGAGTTTCCCACTTGTTAGTTAACTCCGCAGGGATAGGAAAATGAGCCAACATCTTCTTGGATAGGGCAAACTTCTTTCCTGGGGAGACCCAAGCCTCTTGACGTATGTAATTAAAAGGTCAGAGTGAGGAAAAACGACCTTTGCCACCTTCTGACGCTTGAATTTATCAGGCTATTTTTTTTAATGCAGGAGTTGGATCAGCTTCCTCATCAATCTGGAGAACCATTTTGATAGCTTCCACTAATTCAGGGACATCAACCTGAGGTACATGCTCCCCATCAGAGTCCGCTGAGTCAAAATCAGTCAGATCAGTATAGGCCCCATCTTCATCAGAAGTATCTGAAACATGAGTGGGTTGAGATGAGGAAATCACATGCTTAGAGGGCCCCTTAGTCCCAGGTACACAGTACAATATAGCCAAACAATAGTAATACCATAATCCCCTGGTTTATGTGCTTATAAAAGCAGGACACAAACAGAGAAGTGAATCGGTATGGGGTGACTGAAATACACAGAAAAAATACACTGAGATGTATCGACTGTGTAGCACTATGTTTTATTCTGTACTTTTATGAATACATTTTATGCTATGTAATTGAAAATTGTTTTGTTTTAAATAGATGTACTAATATTATCGAAACAGTACCATACATGTAAGCGCCCTCAGATCTATTTGCTTGCTGTTTTCTCCCGAACCTTTGCTAACAGGAGGTTCTTCTAGAGGTGCTGCTCTTTCATTCTCTTTGCGCTATTGGGCACCTTCCTTTTTTCATTTGTATGTATTTTCTGTTAGATACCCTACTGCTGCTTCGAGATGCCAATTTGCTTAGATAGGACCAAAAGGTCACAAAAAGCCAGAAACATATTTGTGGAAGAGAAACAGGTGGTTCAAAATAAGGAAGATGAGGATGAGTACTATGGTTATTTAAACTCCTTGGAGAAGTTAGCCTCCAAAGAAATGAGGAGTTGGTATGATATAATTACTTTGGAGAAATATCTAGAAGTGGGCCGCATCACTAGAGGACTAAGGCTCTCTAATGCACCTACTTTTGGAGGTGACAATGTGTCGTTCCTTAAGATCTGGAACTCAGCATTGGATGAATGTTCAGCTAAACTTATGTATTTGATTATCTGTGAACGTAAAAGCGAAATGGTTAAACTCCAAGATGAGATAGCCAAAATGTAATCTATAGATACTAAATTCGAGAAAAGTGAGGAATATCAGAGGGACATCAAGGATCTACAATTTAAGATGGATAGTTTAGAGAAAGACATTATCTCTAGAAAACAAAAGAAATTCTTACAAGATAAAAAAGACTATGCATGTGGTCAAGTCCATAATCAAGTCACTGTGAATAACCAGGTTGTAAAGAATAACTATAGAAAGTTTTCTTATAAAAATGAAAACTTTCAAAATCAAGACTGTCTCAAACGAGACTCTCATTATGAACCCTACCACAAAAGGCAATACTTCCAACCAAGGAGACAATTTGACCAATATCAGCAGTCTAAATGGGAACACCAGAGAAATGAACATCTGGGGGGTTACAGGAATCAACATAAAAGAATCCCCTCCTATTATAATAGGAGGAATGAGAAACACTATAATGGCAACAGGTATAAAGTGCTCAGATTACCTACCACAGAAGCAAGAAATTTGCGTCATTTTTTAGGAGAGAGATTATAAAAAAGACCTTCTTTCCCACAGCGACAATGGAAGGGGGAACTGTTTACACGGCTAGACTCTCCTCAAGGCCTCAAAAGGGGTTTTGGAGTAAATGAGGAACAAGGTGGGGGATAAATCCCCAAAGAAAAGAAGAGTTTTTTTGAACCAAGAGAACAACAAACTGGCATCATCAACAACTCTAAGAAGACACTTTCAGTAGCTGAAATTTCAGTCCTAAATAAAGGCCTCAAGTTCGCTCCTGACCATCATCTTGATAAATGTAACTTATTCATAGATATTAATAAGTATATACGTAACCTCACTATCCAAAGACATTTCTTGAAACATCCGATACCTAAACCTTCTCAGCCTGTCAAATCCAGACCTTTGGTGGCTCCACCATCCCGCTTCTACCCTGTAGAATCTAGAGGTAGTTACCTTGACATATTCTATGATTTAGTAAAAGATGACTTAAGGAAAATTAAAACTTCCAATATGAGATTTACAGGTAACCTTAACCCACAGGAGAAGCAAGCCATTAAAGAATTGAAAAAAAAGAAGGGAACATCATCATTAAACAAGCAGATAAGGGGGTGCCGTTGTTCTACAAGATAGACAGATGTATATGGATGAATCAGATAAGATTATACTAGACGAAAGTGCATATAAACAACTGAGTAAATATCCCACCAATGAGTTTAACGAACAGCTCAGTAAACTTCTCAATAAAGGACTTAAGGAGGGATGTCTCTGCACTGAAGAATACAACTATTTATTGGTGAAATTTCCCAAGATTGCCATCTTTTACCACATCCCTAAGGTCCATGAAAACAAGTCTCACCCCCCAGGACTTCTAACCTGTTACATTATATAGATCTTAAATTACAACCTTACATGTTAAAAAATTGGTCCCATCTAAAAGACTCAAAATCAATATTGCAAAAAATTAAAGACCTAGGGGTATATTTACTAAGCTGACGATTTTGACCGATTTGGTGTTTTTTGTTCAAATTGTCATCTCGGGAATTTACTAAACTCAAATCTCTGCAGTGATGAGGGCATTCGTATTTTTTTTACGGCTGTGTAGTAAAAATACGAATGAATACACCATCGGTCAAACGCGGCTGTTTAGGTATAGAACTCGGTCATTTACTATGCATTCGTATTTGAAATCTCTACCGTGAAAATGCATTTGCGGCCGTGAAAAAATACAAATCGTAAAAAAAGCCTAAAAAAAAGTAGACCTGCTTTTGAGAAGCGTGTTTACATGTGTTTCCAATTATACATTACTCACACCTGAATTTTTTGACCTTTAAAAGGGACCCAAGCACATTTTTCAAATCTCTCACTCTGAAATGGCTGCTGCCGTGTGTAGTACTGATTTCTTGTTTGCTGGGGGATACCTGAGACTGCTCCATGAGGCTACAATAAACCAGGGCTAGGAAACTGAACATGGTCAGCAGGTTGTACAGGTGCCGCGGAGGCTGCGCAGGCCTAGTTTTTTTAGGGGGCGTTTAAACTTGAATGCATTGTCCGATGACCAGGTTATACAGATGTTCCGGCTAAATAGAATCAACATTTTCCGTCTGTATGACCTTGTCAAACTGGACCTAGACCCTGAGACAGCATGCTCTCGCTCTGTCTCAGGCCTGCACAAACTCCTGGCTGTGTAGCATTTTATGGCTACTGGCAGCTTCCAGCCTGTGACTGGCGATGTAATTAGTATCTCACAGGCCACCTTTTCAAAATATTTAATTCAGGTGAGTTAAAACATACATACACGTCTATGTCTAAGTGGTGCTTCTGTTATGTAATATAACCCAGTATTTTATTTATTACAGGTCATGACACTCACCTTATATTTTGTAATGTCCACTCAGGTTTTGGATGTCTTGGATCCCCACATAGATGCCTCTATCGGCTTCCCTACCCAGGAGTCGCAGTGGCATGCAGTCAGGGTAACTTTCTATGAGCTTGCTGGCATGCCCAATGTGCTGGGTGCCATAGATTGCACACACGTTGAGCTGAGACCACCTAGGGGCAGGCAATATATTTATACTAATAGACATCTATCTAATTACATCCTCTGTAGAGTATTCATAACATCACATATCTTGTCTTTCTTTAGTCTCACACCCTCCTGACACTTGGATAACTTTGTGGGGTATCATCATACAACCCATTAAGAACCTAGCAATCTGGTGGACCATTATGCAATAGGTAGCATCTATCCTTGTGTATCTATGCCTATTTCCCTATAGATTGTAAGCTTGCGAGGGCCTTCCTACCTCTGTCTGTTTTTACCCAGTTTTGTTCTATTACTGTTGTTCTAATTGTAAAGCGCAACGGAATATGCTGCGCTATATAAGAAACTGTTAATAAATAAATAAACATCTGGGCCAATCCACTAATGTCCAGGTGGTTTGTGATGCAAATTTAAAAATTATGAGTGTTGTTGCGGGTTACCCTGGCGTCTGCCATGACTCCTTCATCCTCAGTCAGTCATCCCTCTTTGCTAAGTTTGTGGCCGGACAAATGCCTGATGGCTGGCTGCTGGGTATGTTCCAAGTGTGTTGTGTGTATGTGTGGTAACTTCAACCTCCTCATTGTTTTATTTTATTTCCCATAAACCACATGTCCTAATGTTGCCTATATCTGTCTTTCAGGTGATCGTGGTTATGGCTGCTACTCTTGGCTCCTTACTCCATTGTCCCAACCTGATTCTCCTGCTGAACACAATTATAATAATGCACATAAGTCCACGTGGAATGTGATAGAAAGATGTTTTGGAGTGCTGAAATCTAGGTTTCGGTGTCTAGATAAGTTTGCAGGGCTTTTGTTGTATAGTCCCTCAAAGGTGACAAGGATTGTGTTCTGCTGCTGTTTTCTTCATTACATGTATTTGCGCCAACATCTGCCACATGTTGTTGATGAAGAAAACAGTCAGCAAGTAGGTGAGTTAGAAACATCTGGCGACAGTGTGAGTACAGATGTAGGGAGGCAGGTGTCAAAGTCGAAAAATATCATGATGCGTATGCCTTGCACTAACCCCATGCACATGCCCGCTGCGCGTGCACTCGCTCTGCCGTGCGTGCGCATATCCACACTTTGCGTAACGGAGCTTCTACGGCCGTGCGCCTTGGCGCGTGGTATGCGCATTTACGGTAGAGTTTGTGAGCATGTAGCGTGGGACTCGATCATAACATATTTAACCCACATAGTGCATTTTATAGTTAATATTCCCCTAGACAATGTCAGCAAGTATGTTTAGTTTAAACTGTTCCTGGACAGAGAGATTCCTCTTTGCATGATAGGATGGGTCAGATAAAGGTTGAAAGGTGGTGTCTAGTATCCAGCTGTAGGGTATTTTAAGGGTAACATTCCGATGCTAGTTAGGAAAGGATCGCTCGCTCCTGCATATAGTTATGTACCAAAGTAGTTTATGAACATTAACTGTATTTGCTGTAAATTACACATGCGGCGGGAATCCTGAGGATACCTCCCACCAGAGCAGTTGGAGAAAGACACAGCCCACCTGTTCAAATCCACCTATGACCTTTGCTGTAATGTAGAGACACATTCCTGTGTCCAATGAACAATAAGATTACAAGGTACCATTGTATTGTGAATGTATGTTGTGTATATACAGACCACTGTTGCCTGGCCAGTCTCACTCTCTCTGAAGGCTTTCTCCCTGAAGGCTGAGGACTGGACTCCAGGTCGTGCTTGCGAACGATTTCCCACGTATGTATTATTCTCTATAGCGATTATTCTCTGTTATTCTGTTAGATTTCAATGTTAGTTTGTAGTGTATGATTTGTACTGTTTTTCCCCTTTTACTCTGAATAATCCACGGCAGTGTTAGAGCTGCTGCGGTTATAACCAAATTCTGTGTTGTGTCTTCACTTTCCTGCAAAGGGCTCTCTTAGCGTCTTAACCGCTCAAACAGCATACACATTGTTAAGGGTTTTTAATCGTTACATCATTACAGTACTTAGTTATTAAGGTTTAGAGTATAAGCATATTCTTACTGTGTTTAAGGTTTAAAGGTTATTTACTGTGTGTGCGCTCGCTGTGTGTATTCCGTACACTCAGCACAGCGTGTGTACGCCAAGTGCGTACCACGGATGGTACTCTGTACGCAAATAGCGTTTAAAGTGCGTAGCACGTGCACGTGGTCTAGCGACCATAGCGGCTCAATGGTAGTGGTATATAGCTTTATGTTTAAAGGTAATAATTGACATTATCACAGGTAAGGCAAGAAGTGATTCTGCGTTATTTTAACGGTAAGTATTATTTAGTCATAAATAACCTTGCCTAACCACTATTATAAAATGTTTTATAGGTCTTAATTCTGTTTGTGTTGCATTATTGTTTGTTATTTCTCATGTTGTTTACAGTTAGCCAATAAAATGTATAACTTACACTGTCACTCATTAGCTAATGAAACAATACACATATTGCGTGTGATTAATTTATTACCTTAAACACAGGCATTTTTAGTGAATCAATTACCAAAACATTATTTTTAAAGTAATATTGTACTTGTTGCTGCAGCCTTCATCATTTCTTTTTTTTGTGTGTGCTGTGTGCAGAGGATTGGGATGGTTCGTTGGTCCTGGTTCTTCTGGAGCGTCTAACTGGGGAGGTAACTGGGGTCTGGCTTGGTGTGGTTGTTCCCGAGTTTGAGCTTAGTTGGTGGGATGCCAACACATTAAGGCTTTGGCTCAGGTTGTTTAGGCTTGCAGTGAGTTGTGTATTAGCAGCAGTGTTGTGGGCAATAATTCGGGAGAGGTTTTCGTTTATCAGTTGGTTGTGTTGGATAATTTGTTTGAGGGCTTGTTGCTGCCGCTGTTGGTCATCCATGATTCGTTGTAAATTGGCTTGCATTTGGCTGTTATCTGCCCTCATCTGCTCCATTGAATTTGCAATTCTGCCAACTTGAACTATCAGTCTACCTGAGTTCCAACTGAGTCTAGGCAGATGATGGGGCAGACTGGCAAGGTATTGGGTGTGGGTGTTCAGACAGGCATAGTGTTGCGCCTGTTGTGTGGCCCAACTGCTCCAAAACTCTGGGGCCATTTGTGGCTGGTGTGGTGTTGGGCTCAATTGGGGGATGGGGGATGTTTGGGGTGGTTGGGTTATGTCCTGCGGCGTGGTTGGCTGGTTTGGATGTATCGCTTGCAGGTGTAGTGTGTACGAATCCTGCAAGTCAGTTTCCTGCTGGGCATCCTCGGGCATGATGGGTGGTTCTGTATGGGGTTGAAGACAGCCACTATTTAGTAAATATTTTGCATTGGTCTTTTTATAGGTTTACGTCAACATGCATTACTTCTTAATATTCATGTTGGAAATGATAAATAGATTGTGGCCTAAACTTAACAATGTAGCTCACCTTTTTGTAGAAATATGTGGCTTCTAATGTTCCCTACTCAGTTGAAAAATGTTTCTGGGAATTGTTGGTCTCTGAGCCATAATTAATGTGCTAACACGAAGAACTCTAACAAATACAAATGACTACATTTACATATTGGGGGTCATTCCGAGTTGTTCGCTCGTTATTTTTTTATCGCAACGGAGCGATTAGTTGCTAATGCGCATGCGCAATGTCCGCAGTGCGACTGCGCCAAGTAAATTTGCTATGCAGTTAGGTATTTTACTCACGGCATTACGAGGTTTTTTCTTCGTTCTGGTGATCGTAATGTGATTGACAGGAAGTGGGTGTTTCTGGGCGGAAACAGGCCGTTTTATGGGTGTGTGCGAAAAAACGCTACCGTTTCTGGGAAAAACGCGGGAGTGGCTGGAGAAACGGAGGAGTGTCTGGGCGAACGCTGGGTGTGTTTGTGACGTCAAACCAGGAACGACAAGCACTGAACTGATCGCACTGGCAGAGTAAGTCTCGAGCTACTCAGAAACTGCACAGAGAAGTCTTTTCGCAATATTGCGAATCTTTCGTTCGCAATTTTGATAAGCTAAGATTCACTCCCAGTAGGCGGCGGCTTAGCGTGTGCAAAGCTGCTAAAAGCAGCTTACGAGCGAACAACTTGGAATGACCCCCATTGTGTATGTAGCTTCCTTTTGTAAAACACACAATACAATAAATGTGTTGAGCAATACACTCATACATTGTTCAAGGCAGTCAGTGGTCTGCCCAAAACTTTAACAAATATAGTGCAAATAATTGAAAATTAAAAATATGGTTGAAAATGTCTTAAGGTGGCCTATGTTTAGAACTGGTGATGTTGGGCATGCAAAACAATTGGATTAGACTTAACATTTATGTAGCTGTTTCGAGCAAAAAATAAAAAAATTGGTTGCTATGGCCAACATCACATTTGAAAATTTTAAAAAATAACTAACGTTACCCCCATGTGCTTGCTGTTGGTGATTATTACAAGGATGACTGTTTATTTGTAACACATTTTTTTTGGCTGTGCACAAACAGTGGGGCAGATGTATTAACCTGGAGAAGGCATAAGGAAGTGAAAAACCAGTGATATGTGCAAGGTGATAAAGGCACAAGCCAAACAGCTCCAATATGTAAATTAACAGTTAGGATCTGTTTGGCTGCTGCCTTTATCACCTTGCACATATCACTGGTTTATCACTTCCTCATGCCTTCTCCACGTTAATACATCTACCCCAACGTTTTTTAACTTATTTACAATTAATTGTTATGTTTACTCACCAGACAGCTGAGGGGATTGTGGATCCTCGCTTTGTGGACTGGCCAAAATGGCTTGTGGTGGCAGGGACGACACTGTAGAGATGCGCCGTTGTGGTGGTGAGGATGCTGCTGGAGATTCAGCCTCAAGCCGGCGTCTCTTGGTAGGCATCTTATGGAGACTATCCGAGCCCTGTGATGGTCGTCTTAGTGGAGGGGTGTTTGATGAAGAAGGACCTATGTGATAAGATAAACATTAACATTCTGCTTTTCTATGTGTTTTCTGAATATGTGTATACACTAAATTCTTACCTGCATCGCCAGCATCTGCATCTCTTGGCAGTGTGGGTTGTGGCTTGGCTGTGCTGCGTCTCTTTCGTACTGTAGAAATATGAAGATTGTCCTTATGAACATTCTATTATGTTTATATGTTTATGCAAAATCCTTATTGTGATGTAAACATATGAGGAACCTGATGAGAAGTGAACTAAACTATGCTTATGCTTTTCTGCCTGACTTCATTGGGTGTGTATAGTTAAATTATGAAACAATTACACCAACCAATCCATACACAAAGGTGCAGAAATAACAATATTATACTACTTAAAACTAGAGATGAGCGGGTTCGGTTCCTCGGAATCCGAACCCGCCTGAACTTCAGGTTTTTTTACACGGGGCCGAGCGACTCGGATCTTCCCGCCTTGCTCGGTTAACCCGAGCGCGCCCGAACGTCATCATCCCGCTGTCAGATTCTCGCGAGGCTCGGATTCTATCGCGAGACTCGGATTCTATATAAGGAGCCGCGCGTCGCCGCCATTTTCACACGTGCATTGAGATTGATAGGGAGAGGACGTGGCTGGCGTCCTCTCCGTTTAGAGTGACTAGAGTACTAGAGAGAGACACAAATTTTGGGGAGCATATAGGAGGAGTACTACTTGCTGCTGATAGTGTGACCAGTGACCAGTGCCACCAGTTTAATTAATCCGTTCTCTGCCTGAAAAAAAACGATACACACTGCACAGTGTGACACAGTCACACATACCATATCTGTGCTCAGCCCAGTGTGCTGCATCATATACTGTATATCATTATCTGACTGCTGAGTGCTCACTGCTCACACAGCTTAATTGTGGGGGAGACTGGGGAGCAGTTATAGCAGGAGTACATTTAAGTACAGTGCACACTTTTGCTGCCAGAGTGCCACTGCCAGTGTGACTGACCAGTGACCACTGACCACCAGTATTGTGATTGTCTGCTGACCACCAGTATATTGTGATTTTCTGCCTGAAAAAGTTAAACACTCGTCGTGTGATGTTTTTATAAACGCATTCTGCAGACAGTGTCCAGCAGGTCCGTCATTACATAATATATACCTGTCCGGCTGCAGTACTAGTGTGATATATATATATATATATTTTAATTTTATCTCATTATCATCCAGTCTATATTAGCAGCAGACACAGTACGGTAGTCCATGGCTGTAGCTACCTCTGTGTCGGCAGTCGCTCGTCCATCCATAATTGTATACCACCTACCCGTGTTTTTTTTTTTTCTATCTTCTTGATACTAGTAGCTTACTTTAGGAGTCTGCAGTGCTGACAGACAGTGTCCAGCAGGTCCGTCACTACATAATATATACCTGTCCGGCTGCAGTACTAGTGTGATATATAATATATATATATTTTAATTTTATCTCATTATCATCCAGTCTATATTAGCAGCAGACACAGTACGGTAGTCCACGGCTGTAGCTACCTCTGTGTCGGCAGTCGCTCGTCCATCCATAATTGTATACCACCTACCCGTGGTTTTTTTTTTCTATCTTCTTGATACTAGTAGCTTACTTTAGGAGTCTGCAGTGCTGACAGACAGTGTCCAGCAGGTCCGTCATTACATAATATATACCTGTCCGGCTGCAGTACTAGTGTGATATATAATATATATATATTGTAATTTTATCTCATTATCATCCAGTCTATATTAGCAGCAGACACAGTACGGTAGTCCACGGCTGTAGCTACCTCTGTGTCGGCAGTCGCTCGTCCATCCATAATTGTATACCACCTACCCGTGGTTTTTTTCTCTCTATCTTCTTGATACTAGTAGCTTACTTTAGGAGTCTGCAGTGCTGACAGACAGTGTCCAGCAGGTCCGTCATTACATAATATATACCTGTCCGGCTGCAGTACTAGTGTGATATATATATATATTTTAATTTTATCTCATTATCATCCAGTCTATATTAGCAGCAGACACAGTACGGTAGTCCACGGCTGTAGCTACCTCTGTGTCGGCAGTCGCTCGTCCATCCATAATTGTATACCACCTACCCGTGGTTTTTTTTTCTATCTTCTTGATACTAGTAGCTTACTTTAGGAGTCTGCAGTGCTGACAGACAGTGTCCATCAGGTCCGTCATTACATAATATATACCTGTCCGGCTGCAGTACTAGTGTGATATATAATATATATATATATTTTATTTTTATCTCATTATCATCCAGTCTATATTAGCAGCAGACACAGTACGGTAGTCCACGGCTGTAGCTACCTCTGTGTCGGCAGTCGCTCGTCCATCCATAATTGTATACCACCTACCCGTGGTTTTTTTTTTCTATCTTCTTGATACTAGTAGCTTACTTTAGGAGTCTGCAGTGCTGACAGACAGTGTCCAGCAGGTCCGTCATTACATAATATATACCTGTCCGGCTGCAGTACTAGTGTGATATATATATATATTTTAATTTTATCTCATTATCATCCAGTCTATATTAGCAGCAGACACAGTACGGTAGTCCACGGCTGTAGCTACCTCTGTGTCGGCAGTCGCTCGTCCATCCATAAGTATACTAGTATCCATCCATCTCCATTGTTTACCTGAGGTGCCTTTTAGTTGTGCCTATTAAAATATGGAGAACAAAAATGTTGAGGTTCCAAAAACAGGGAAAGATCAAGATCGACTTCCACCTCGTGCTGAAGCTGCTGCCACTAGTCATGGCCGAGACGATGAAATGCCAGCAACGTCGTCTGCCAAGGCCGATGCCCAATGTCATAGTACAGAGCATGTAAAATCCAAAACACCAAATATCAGTAAAAAAAGGACTCAAAAATCTAAAATAAAATTGTCGGAGGAGAAGCGTAAACTTGCCAATATGCCATTTACCACACGGAGTGGCAAGGAACGGCTGAGGCCCTGGCCTATGTTCATGGCTAGTGGTTCAGCTTCACATGAGGATGGAAGCACTCAGCCTCTCGCTAGAAAAATGAAAAGACTCAAGCTGGCAAAAGCACAGCAAAGAACTGTGCGTTCTTCGAAATCCCAAATCCACAAGGAGAGTCCAATTGTGTCGGTTGCGATGCCTGACCTTCCCAACACTGGACGTGAAGAGCATGCGCCTTCCACCATTTGCACGCCCCCTGCAAGTGCTGGAAGGAGCACCCGCAGTCCAGTTCCTGATAGTCATATTGAAGATGTCAGTGTTGAAGTACACCAGGATGAGGAGGATATGGGTGTTGCTGGCGCTGGGGAGGAAATTGACAAGGAGGATTCTGATGGTGAGGTGGTTTGTTTAAGTCAGGCACCCGGGGAGACACCTGTTGTCCGTGGGAGGAATATGGCCATTGACATGCCTGGTGAAAATACCAAAAAAATCAGCTCTTCGGTGTGGAAGTATTTCAACAGAAATGCGGACAACATTTGTCAAGCCGTGTGTTGCCTTTGTCAAGCTGTAATAAGTAGGGGTAAGGACGTTAACCACCTCGGAACATCCTCCCTTATACGTCACCTAGAGCGCATTCATAATAAGTCAGTGACAAGTTCAAAAACTTTGGGCGACAGCGGAAGCAGTCCACTGACCAGTAAATCCCTTCCTCTTGTAACCAAGCTCACGCAAACCACCCCACCAACTCCCTCAGTGTCAATTTCCTCCTTCCCCAGGAATGCCAATAGTCCTGCAGGCCATGTCACTGGCAATTCTGACGAGTCCTCTCCTGCCTGGGATTCCTCCGATGCATCCTTGCGTGTAACGCCTACTGCTGCTGGCGCTGCTGTTGTTGCTGCTGGGAGTCGATGGTCATCCCAGAGGGGAAGTCGGAAGACCACTTGTACTACTTCCAGTAAGCAATTGACTGTCCAACAGTCCTTTGCGAGGAAGATGAAATATCACAGCAGTCATCCTGTTGCAAAGCGGATAACTGAGGCCTTGACAACTATGTTGGTGTTAGACGTGCGTCCGGTATCCGCCGTTAGTTCACAGGGAACTAGACAATTTCTTGAGGTAGTGTGCCCCCGTTACCAAATACCATCTAGGTTCCACTTCTCTAGGCAGGCGATACCGAGAATGTACACGGACGTAAGAAAAAGACTCACCAGTGTCCTAAAAAATGCAGTTGTACCCAATGTCCACTTAACCACGGACATGTGGACAAGTGGAGCAGGGCAGGGTCAGGACTATATGACTGTGACAGCCCACTGGGTAGATGTATGGACTCCCGCCGCAAGAACAGCAGCGGCGGCACCAGTAGCAGCATCTCGCAAACGCCAACTCTTTCCTAGGCAGGCTACGCTTTGTATCACCGCTTTCCAGAATACGCACACAGCTGAAAACCTCTTACGGCAACTGAGGAAGATCATCGCGGATGGCTTACCCCAATTGGACTCTCCTGTGGATTTGTGGCATCGGACAACGCCAGCAATATTGTGTGTGCATTAAATATGGGCAAATTCCAGCACGTCCCATGTTTTGCACATACCTTGAATTCGGTGGTGCAGAATTATTTAAAAAACGAGAGGGGCGTGCAAGAGATGCTGTCGGTGGCCAGAAGAATTGCGGGACACTTTCGGCGTACAGGCACCACGTACAGAAGACTGGAGCACCACCAAAAACGCCTGAACCTGCCCTGCCATCATCTGAAGCAAGAAGTGGTAACGAGGTGGAATTCAACCCTATATATGCTTCAGAGGTTGGAGGAGCAGCAAAAGGCCATTCAAGCCTATACAATTGAGCACGATATAGGAGGTGGAATGCACCTGTCTCAAGCGCAGTGGAGAATGATTTCAACGTTGTGCAAGGTTCTGCTGCCCTTTGAACTTGCCACACGTGAAGTCAGTTCAGACACTGCCAGCCTGAGTCAGGTCATTCCCCTCATCAGGCTTTTGCAGAAGAAGCTGGAGACATTGAAGGAGGAGCTAACACGGAGCGATTCCGCTAGGCATGTGGGACTTGTGGATGGAGCCCTTAATTCGCTTAACAAGGATTCACGGGTGGTCAATCTGTTGAAATCAGAGCACTACATTTTGGCCACCGTGCTCGATCCTAGATTTAAAACCTACCTTGGATCTCTCTTTCCGGCACACACAAGTCTGCTGGGGTTCACAGACCTGCTGGTGAGAAAATTGTCAAGTCAAGCGGAACGCGACCTGTCAACATCTCCTCCTTCACATTCTCCCGCAACTGGGGGTGCGAGGAAAAGGCTCAGAATTCCGAGCCCACCCGCTGGCGGTTATGCAGGGCAGTCTGGAGCGACTGCTGATGCTGACATCTGGTCCGGACTGAAGGACCTGCCAACGATTACGGATACGGACATGTCGTCTACTGGCACTGCATATGATTCTCTCCCCATTGAAAGAATGGTGGAGGATTATATGAGTGACCGCATCCAAGTAGGCACGTCAGACAGTCCGTACTTATACTGGCAGGAAAAAGAGGCAATTTGGAGGCCCTTGCACAAACTGGCTTTATTCTACCTAAGTTGCCCTCCCACAAGTGTGTACTCCGAAAGAGTGTTTAGTGCCACCGCTCACCTTGTCAGCAATCGGCGTACGAGGTTACTTCCAGAAAATGTGGAGATGATGTTCATTAAAATTAATTATAATCAATTCCTCCGTGGAGACATTGACCAGCAGCAATTGCCTCCACAAAGTACACAGGGAGCTGAGATGGTGGATTCCAGTGGGGACGAATTGATAATCTGTGAGGAGGGGGATGTACACGGTGATATTTCGGAGGATGATGATGAGGTGGACATCTTGCCTCTGTAGAGCCAGTTTGTGCAAGGAGAGATTAATTGCTTCTTTTTTGGTGGGGGTCCAAACCAACCCGTCATTTCAGTCACAGTCGTGTGGCAGACCCTGTCACTGAAATGATGGGTTGGTTAAAGTGTGCATGTCCTGTTTATACAACATAAGGGTGGGTGGGAGGGCCCAAGGACAATTCCATCTTGCACCTCTTTTTTCTTTAATATTTCTTTGCGTCATGTGCTGTTTGGGGACAATTTTTTTGAAGGGCCATCCTGCGTGACACTGCAGTGCCACTCCTAGATGGGCCAGGTGTTTGTGTCGGCCACTAGGGTCGCTTATCTTACTCACACAGCTACCTCATTGCGCCTCTTTTTTTCTTTGCGTCATGTGCTGTTTGGGGAGTGTTTTTTGGAAGGGCCATCCTGCGTGACACTGCAGTGCCACTCCTAGATGGGCCAGGTGTTTGTGTCGGCCACTAGGGTCGCTTACCTTACTCACACAGCTACCTCATTGCGCCTCTTTTTTTCTTTGCGTCATGTGCTGTTTGGGGAGTGTTTTTTGGAAGGGCCATCCTGCGTGACACTGCAGTGCCACTCCTAGATGGGCCAGGTGTTTGTGTCGGCCACTAGGGTCGCTTACCTTACTCACACAGCTACCTCATTGCGCCTCTTTTTTTCTTTGCGTCATGTGCTGTTTGGGGAGTGTTTTTTGGAAGGGCCATCCTGCGTGACACTGCAGTGCCACTCCTAGATGGGCCAGGTGTTTGTGTCGGCCACTAGGGTCGCTTATCTTACTCACACAGCTACCTCATTGCGCCTCTTTTTTTCTTTGCGTCATGTGCTGTTTGGGGAGTGTTTTTTGGAAGGGCCATCCTGCGTGACACTGCAGTGCCACTCCTAGATGGGCCAGGTGTTTGTGTCGGCCACTAGGGTCGCTTAGCTTAGTCATCCAGCGACCTCGGTGCAAATTTTAGGACTAAAAATAATATTGTGAGGTGTGAGGTGTTCAGAATAGACTGAAAATGAGTGGAAATTATGGTTTTTGAGGTTAATAATACTTTGGGATCAAAATGACCCCCAAATTCTATGATTTAAGCTGTTTTTTAGTGTTTTTTGAAAAAAACACCCTAATCCAAAACACACCCGAATCCGACAAAAAAAATTCGGTGAGGTTTTGCCAAAACGCGGTCGAACCCAAAACACGGCCGCGGAACCGAACCCAAAACCAAAACACAAAACCCGAAAAATTTCAAGTGCACATCTCTACTTAAAACCCAACCGTTGTAGCTTAACACAACCAGAATATTGCTCTGTATTTCACATTTTTTTGCTGTTAACAACCAAACACTACCCCCAAATATATGTGCAAAATTGTAAGCATCAAATTCAAATATGCATGAAAATTCACATCAACCACACAAAGGACAACCCAGAACAACACACAATAACCATAAGTCCATTTAAAAAATTGAAAACAAAAAATTTGGCTAAACACATGACTCACACTTCATTTAAAGACACCAACAACAATTTACTTTTGTATTAAAAAATCAGAAAAATCCCAATGCCCCCTGCTAAATTGACAATACAAAGGAGAAAACATAACTATTTGTGATTAAAACTACATCACCAACACATTAGAAGAATGAACCAACTTACAATCACAATTAGCTAGAAGACATTTCAGACAACTAAGGACAAAGCACAGATGTTTTAATTATAAATAAACAAAAATGTTAAACTCACCATCCTGCCTTGGGCGATCCGAATCCCGGACATGAGTCGCACCAAGCACTTCTGGCGGAATAAGAGTACGCACAGGCTCCTCCCAATCCCAATATGACGCTCGGAAGGGGTGGCCACCACCTGTTTGGCGGGCTGATTTAGCCTCCTTAGACATCTTAGCCTTGACACGGCGCTTGATGTCGTAGAATCGCTTACGACACGTGTCCTCCGTCCTCCTCACCACACCCTCACTATTAACTGCCGCAACAACCTTCCCCCACAGAACACTCTTCCTGCGTGATGAAACCTTTGCAGCATCATGGCCAAACAGCTGTCGATGGTGCCTCATCAGCTCCCGCACCAATGCCATATTCTCTGCGTAGCTGAATTTGACATTGCGGCCCGTCTTTGTAGTGGTGCGTGGCTGCGGAGCCACAGCACCATCACTGTCACTATCACTCGAGGCCGCAGCAGCAACCTCCCCCTCCACCTCACTAACCTCCTCCACCTCACTCACCTCCTCCCTCTCACTCACCTCCTCCGCCACACTCACCTCCTCCACCTCACTCACCTCCTCCCTCACCTCCTCCCTCTCCCTCACCTCCTCCCTCTCACTCACCTCCTCCACCACACTCACCTCTGCTGGGACAAATTCAGGACAAACAACAAATAACACTGAGAAAAAAAACAGTAAACACACTCCTCCACTACCACTACACACCACACACCAAACACACACACACACACACACACACACACACACACACACACACACACACACACACACCCACAAACAATGACAATAGACGTTAAAAAAAAAACAAAGACAAAAAACTAAACAGACTTTTAAATAACTACACAACAAGTATGACAAGACTACTTACACACACAGTACAGCACTCAACAATTGCAAAGAACCTCCTCAAAACCACCAAAAACTCCTATCAACTCACCAACTCCAAACACACCTTCCTCTCACCTCTTCACTAGCTAAACCCACGAGGTGCGGACGGTTTGGGGCGGTTTTATAGTAATGAGCACAGACACTCCTCCATCACGAATCAAACCAATCACGGACGAGTGACAAAAACGAAACTTAGGAAAAAAATGCGTCCGGGAACGGAAAAACACTGCCGTAACTGAAAAATGGCGCATTCGTAAAAAAACCCAGACAACACGGCCGCAAAAACACAAAATCGACCGCATTCTACCTTGGAAAAACACGAATGACATCGACATCAAAAAATGGAAATAATCAAAACACGACAGCATAGTAAATGAGGCGTAATAATGTCATTTGTGTTTAAACTTTAATCTCATTCTGAAAAATTCGATTGTTAGTAAATATACCACCCAGTGTGGACTTCTGAAATGACCTGGTTGACTATTGATGTCCAAGCACTCTACTCCTCTATACCACATACAAAGGGGATAGAAGCTACTAGAACCACCTTAGAGACAGGCTAAGAGTCATATCAGAAAGAAATCACCTTAATTCTTGATTGTATTCAGTTTATTCTGGAACACAACTATTTTGAATATAATGGCAAATTTTACCTTCAAACGCAAGGAACGGCTATGGGGACAAAATTTGCCCCTTCCTATGCAAATCTTTTCTTGAACAAATGGGAAGAAGCTTCTGTCTATGGCTCAAAGTATGAGTAGTATATTGTCTTGTACCAACGGTACATTGATGATATTATAATCATCTGGAGAGGTGACCCTGGAGTAATCGATGAATTTATATCCTATATCAATGTCAGTGATAACAATTTGCGATTTACTCATAAGACAGACAAAACTAATATTGAATATCTGGATTTGGAACTGATTGGTACCCCTGGAGAACCGATACAAACAAGAACATTTTTCAAATCAGTAGATGCCAATAGCTTCATTCCTTATTCAAGTTGCCACCATCCAACTTGGAAAAAATTGGTCCCCTTTTCCCAGTTCCTTCAGGTCAGGAGAAACTGTAGTGACATTCAAGACTATTGGATTCAGTCACAAGTTTATAAGATCACTTTATCCAAAGCGGTTACGATTTATCTTTAATTGATGATGCACGAATAAGGGCATCTCTTCAAGATAGGGATGGTTTATTGACACCCAAACTGAAATCTAAAAAAGAATTGCATCATAGACTATTTATTATTCAGTTCACCAAGGAAAATTTCCTTATACGAAAAGTCTTGGATCGTCATTGGGGGATCCTCCTGAAAGATCCCGTTCTGGGTCCTCATCTTCCCCCCAAACCAAACTTAGTTTTTCCTAAATCTATGAATCTTAAGAGCATTCTTGCACCTAGTAAATTGCAACAGAATAAAGTCCCAGATTCATGCTATAAGAACTTTTTAATAACTAAAAGGTCTGGCTGTATACCTTGCAATCGGTGCATTTGCTGTAAATTTTATGATCGCATTAAGTTCAATTTTAAGCTAGATACTGGTAGAATGTACACACTAAATTGCCTGGTCACCTGTAACTCTGAATACGTTGTGTACAAAATCACATGACTGATATACATAGGAAAGACCAAGAGACAGATAAAAATCCGAATACAGGAACACATGCGCAATATAAAAAAATAAAATCAAAATAAAATCAAGACCCACAGTTTACCTCGTCATTATGCTGAAAAACATCAATCAGAGGTTGCTCCATCTACCTTCCATTTTACAATACTAGAGCATATCAAAGAACCAGTAGGGGGAGGTAATAGAGACCTTAATTTGGAAAAAAAGAAAGCTTCTGGATTTATACCCTTAACTCGCTTTCTCCTTATGGCCTTAATGAGGGTATAGATGTAGCCTCCTTTGTATAGACCAACTTTGAGTCTACTCACTCTGTACTTTCTGCTATGAAATTAGTGATTTTCACCTTTTTCTTAGGCCATTGAGGAATATTTATTTCCCTTCCATTTAGAGGGGAGATATTAACCCCCCCCCATACCTATATGTTTGTGTATTAATTGTTTGTGTATTAATATTATCACACTGATATATTAATCCTTATGATATAGTTGATTGATTCCTGTTCTGTTCTATGGGTGAATTAATATTTTTTGTAAACTGATTATTATCCATTGAAATGATGACCATGTATCTATTGCTAAACACTCAAATCTGCAGTTTAGACCTTCACTGCTGTTTAAATAAGTAGGCAATGGAAATTATAGGGTCACCTGGACTGCTACTTTTACTATATAGAGCTATATAGGTTTCTGTTAAAATTCACTATACCCTTCTGTCACCTTTGTATAGTAATAATGTTAATTCAGAAACTACTATGTATTGTCATATCACTATGCAATTAATCCAATATTTATAAACTGCTCCTTATAAAGTATGATGGAACACTATTCACTTATCTTTCTATGCCTAGTTCTTTAAAAGTAGAACTAAGTGCACTTATTTAGCCTCTTATAAAGTAGGAAGAAACACCATTCATTAACTATTTTATACGATGGAACATTATTCACTCACCTATTTATGCTTAGTTTTTAAAAAATATCACTAAGTGTATCTATTTAGTCGCTTATAAAGTAGGATGAGACACTACTCATTAACTATTTTAAGCTTAGCCCTTTAAAGTACGAAGAATAGCCTCCCATTAATAATAATAATTTTGTTTATCACTAATTTCATTTTATTAGTACTGTCCCTTTAATTGCAGTTATGTTCACTATAGATATAGCCACTTTATATTTAGTCCATAAAAAATAGGCTGATTTGCTTATCCTCAATAAAATATTGGAAAGAATTAGTTCATCATCATTACTATTCACCATTAGTTCATCATCATTACTATTCACCATTCAACCTTTAATGAATTTGTCTCCCCTTAATAAAATATTTAGTTCATCATCAATACTATTCACTAGCACTGTCACTTTGATCAAATTTGTTATGGCTTTTTTTTTATCTGGTTAGACCCCTAGTGATAGTGATATGTAATCTGGATTTTATATTTTATTTTTAGATATTATTTTATTTATTTTTTTATAATGTTTGTATATTCCATGTATGATCAATCCTACTTTTGAATTGTATGGACGAAACTAGCAGTGAATCAGTTAAAAGAATTCTGCTGCCTGTATTCACTTCAATAGATTACTCCATAGGTAACTATAGGAGGAAGTGAGGTCACAAACCAGAGGGGTATAAATAGTCCCTCTTATGCCCTCTTTCAGTTATTCACTGAACTCTGAGAGGAGCACATCACCCTTGTTGTAAGTATCACTAGGTTTTCCCTGTGTATTCCCATTGCCTCTAATATAGATTTTTTTCTTTTTGTATTATAAAAATACTGGAATTAACATCTTATTTTAAGTATCCTATGTATTTCTATACTATATTTTTGTTATTAGTAATTTACATTTTTTATCTAAAAAACTGGATTTAATATCCCTTTGAATATTTGTGTAATTTTATGCTACATCTATGTTATAGCAATAATTAATATCTATCATTACCTGTGAATTTTGATGCTAGATTAATACCTTGTTAATAATTTTATTTATTTTTATTCTTTATTTGCACTATATGCGCTATTGTATTAATATTGTAATGTATTTAATCTTGCTTTGGGAAATTATTTACTTCCCCAAATGGCTGTTCAGTCAAGTTGGATCAATGTTTCGATTGAGCACCAGTTGAAAGATCCCTAAAATTATGTTAATTCACTTTATAGGCATGTCCCTATATTATTATATGTGCAGAAGGCTGTTCTACATCTACTAAAGTTCAGTGGTAGACACTTATCTGCATTCCATAGCGGTATGTATTATAGTCTTTCCCCTCACTTTCACTTTGAGACACATTTATAGAGTTTGTAATTAACTCCTCCCGCTGTGTTCATTTATATAGGTCATTTTAGACCATTGTTGAGATACTGCATATTAGTGTATAGACACTTTTTTTCCGTAATGGAGCCACATCACGTAGAGATTTTTCATACTAGTTATTAGTCTGGTATGTATCCTCATTTTCTCTCACCACCACTTATTTTCTATCTTCTATATTTTATAGTCTAAAGTAATTTATTATTCATTAACTAGGTATCATATCCAGATAACATGGTTTTAACAGAGGTTTATACATTTCATCAGATTTTCTTCAAATCATTGTTTGAGCATTTTGGTATGTACAGTATGGTTCCACATATGTTGTAAAGAATCATATATATTTGGAAATTGGTACTATTCATATATTCAGTAGTTCTATTTTATTGTTTAGATAAAGTACCCCTGATGAAGTCCTGATAGGGACAAAACGCGTTGGATCGATCTATTGTTCTACTTCTTTATTGTATGTTTCAACAAAGAAATACACTAAACTCAATGTAAAACCAGATATATCCGAAGACATCCTCTGTAAAATCACAAGACGTACTATGTTTTATTCTGTACTTTTATGAATACATTTTATTTTATGTAATTGCAAATTGTTTTGTTTTAAACAGATGTACTAATATTATCGAAACAGTACCATACATGTAAGCACCCTCAGATCTGTTTGCTTGCTGTTTTCTCCCGAACCTTTGCTAACAGGAGGTTCTTCTAGAGGTGCTGCACTTTCACTCTCTTAGCGCTATTGGGTACCCTTCTTTTTTCTTTTGTATGTATATTTATATTCAGCTAAAATGTCCAGGTCTCAGCAGGGAGTGAGGGGAAAGTGAAAGCAGCTCCAGGGCGGGAACATCTGCAGTAGATGGCGCCCAGAGCTGGGGGGGAAGGGCTACAGGCAGCGCTCTATCCCCACAATGCTAGACTTCACCACTGGTAACTTTAAGAGCCTAAAAGATATGTCTGTGCTCCATTTACAGCCCTGGTGGATATAGTGGGGTTCCTGAGCAGTACAGTGTCCATGCCAGCTGCACGGTCCATCTCCCATGGGCCGTGCGCAAATTGCGATTTGTACCTGGCGGGTCCCCCTGGGGGACCCTCATTCCTCCTCCCCAAGTCCTGCAGCCACGCGATCCTGGAGATGAGCAGTGGCAGTGTGCCAAAATACCGGTGCGTCTCTGCTGTAAGTACCCGGGAACAAGGCCGCGAAAGTGTACAGCGCTGCAAAGGGGAGTTGATGGAGCCGCAGCACGGCATGTCTCCCAGATATAGAAGTGCTGCGGCTCAGTAGCATAGTAAATGCTTTCTTAATTTCTGCAAAGTCTTCAGGGCTGCCTAAGGCAGCCCCCTCTGTTAATGACCTGCACTGCAGGCAACAACTTTTAAACTGAGCTCCTGTGCCCGGATAAGGGGTTATATAGAGGAGGTGGCGCGGTGCATTCTGGGAACAGTCAAAGTTTTTAGCCTGTTGGTGCCTCGGATCAAGATCCAACTCTACACCCCCCGATGTTATTCCCTGTGGAATACCAGTGTACCCCGCTGCAGAAAAATACATACGATAACCATAAGCATAGGTGCTGGAACGATGATGGAGGGGCGCAGTGGGCGGAAAGTTTTGAGAGACGCCATGTACTGGGTTGTGAGGGCGCCATCTACGCTTACCAAGGACAGTGTCAGGATGGAGTTAATCCCCTTTCCAGCTTCTACACCTCTTCCCTCCCTCCCTATAGCCCCTCTTCACCTGCCTCTAGGGCCCTTGTCCCCCTGCATCCATCACCGCCCCTACAGTGTGTGGCTAGTTACTGTGTGCTGGACCCTCCTCTGGTACCAGCCCTGCACCCTTCTCACCTCCCACTGCATATGGTCTTCCACTCTTCTCCCTTAATTTTCCTGTTTCTGATTGCAATTGTGATGACATTCGCCATTGTAGCCTATGGGCAACATATTGCATAGTTTAGGGGACCATGGATCATGCAGCAACTCTGAATCTACACCCTTGTCCCACTCTCTCACTCTATCTTGAGGGGGGATCATAATGTCCGCCAATTTTGAAAAACTGAGTTACTGGATGTAATACAATGTGAATGATTGCCAGAAACCCATCAGAATGAATGCATGTTGCTTCCTAATTTTATAATGTTAAAGCAAGAAATCTCCAAATGTAACAGCCAGCAAGTTTGCAACCAACCAGAAGTGCACCAGAATAAGTCGCCAGCAAAAGTCCCTCTGGCCAGTGAGACAGCTGCATTAAAGCGTCAGACTAGGGGGTCTATTCAATTCTAGTCGGTATTGCCGTCAAGTTGGAAAAATGTCACTGGAATCTGGATTCAACCTATTCAAGTCAAATGATGTTTTTCCGACAAGTCGGGAATTCCGACTTGTTGGAAAACATGTGGATCGGCTGATTAGCCACGGATCCACTTTTTTTTGTCAGATTTGCCTGCATTTTCGACAGGTGTTTGGCCCGTTTTCGACAATGCTGATCCAACTTTAAATTAAGTTGGATCGGCATTGTCGAAAACGGTCTAAACCTGTCGAAAATGGCCGCAAATTGAATAGTGCAGTGTCGGATCCTCTCCGTCGGAGAGGATCCAACGCCAATTGAATACACCCCTAGGCTGGTAATAGAAAAATTGAGTGTTTACTCCAGCCAGGACCGGTGCCTCTCTACCAGACGGGACACACAGCAAAGTACATCCCTGAAATAAAATGCAGGCCCCTCTGTATGAAAAAAAATCCAACCTTGTGTTGATAGCACTAGAGCTCATACCAACATCCATGGGCTTTGGGTAATATTAATAGTTGAAAATAGATTTTTTTTTAATTACTGGCAGACCACAAGTGTCAGAATGCCCTAGTATGCAAGACCCAATGGCATCTGCAAAAATAAAATAAAAATAACAGTAAACACACACCAAATTTCAAAGCAATTTATTAAATAAAGACATTGCTCATTTTCCACGTAAATTCTCAGGCATGGTCTTCAGCTCATTGTAGGCATACTTTGGGAAAACCCCCCAAAGCATATAGATGTTATAAACCCTATCATAAATAACAGTCTATAGCTGGTCATTGCCATAGAAATGCATGGGGACATGCTTATTGGTCAGTGCATGGGAACCATTTTTTCGGAGTCCTGCGCATGCGCTGTAGACTCTGGCACTGTGCCGGAGTCTCAGCGCTGAGAGCGCAAACAGTGGCGGTGACTGTTACAGGAGAGGAGGGGGCCCACACACGGAGTCTGCACACGGGTCCCCTCCTCTCTAGAAACGCCTGTGAACTAACCCTAATAATTTAACCCCTAACCCTAATACTCCAACCCTAAAGGCAGACTGGATGGGCCATTTGTTTTTTAACTGCTGTCAAATTCTATGTTTCTGTTTCTATTCATATGTGCCCCACCCCCTTCTCTCTCAGAGCAAGAGGGCAGTGGAGTTTGAAGGGATCTGCTGCTTGGCCCACAATTATTAGTGGTCCTGGGGTGGGGCTCAGTGAGAGACAGTGGCCATGCTGCTGTATGGAAGGAGCAGGGCCAGCCACTGAGCCGCCTAACAAAAAAGAAAAGAAAAAATAAGCATATCTCTCAAAGAGATAACCTTCATTTACATAGTACTGAATCAATATTTATCATTTATGTCTGAACATTTACTCTGAGCATTGCCATGTGTGGTCTTCTGCCTCTTTGCAGGTGCAGGGCAGGTGATGCTCTTTGATTTCCTTCAGCAACGAGAAAACAGAATAGAACCACAGGTCAAGAACCAGTACAAAAGAAGAAGGGATCCGGTCAAGATCCTGACGGTTGGGATTCCAGTAGTTGAAATACCAACGCTGGAATCCCAACACTATGCGGAATCCTGACTGGGATCACACTGTAGTACCACTGGAGAGAAAAGATACATGGGGGCAGTGGGTAGTAGGTATAGGATGCAGGGAGGGGGGGTTAAGTTTTATTCACCTCCGGGGAGGATTAGGCTGTAGGTTTAGGCACCCCTGGGGAGCATTAGGGTAAGGCTGCGCAGGGGCGGGGGAAGGTGTGTGTGTGTGGGGGGGGGGCTTGGGTTTAGGTTGTGGGAAGGGGGGGGGGTTAGGTTCAGGCACTCCCAGAAGGTTAGGGTTAGGCTGAGGGGGGTCTTAGGGTTAGGCTGCAGGGAGGAGGGGGTTAGGTTTAAGCTGCGGGTAGTGGGGGTTAGGTTTTGGTACCCCTGGGGAGGGTTAGGTCTAGGCTACGGAAGTGGGCAGGGTGGGTTTAGCCTGCAGGTAGGGGGGTAGGTTTAGACACCACTGGGGAGGATTAGGTTTAGGCTGCAGAAAGGGAGGGTTAGGGGGGCGTTGGGGGGCGGTAAGTATACTTATCTCCCCCTGTTGGGATTCCCGACCACTGGCATTTTGAATCCAGCCCAAGAAGAATAAGTATTAGACGATGAGACAAAACAAACATCATACACATATATAGGCTCTCTGTTGTTAGTTTAAAACACTTCTATACCGTAGCAGTTGTTATATACCTAATACTATTTAAGGACTGGCTTCCCACATTAAGGGGTTATGTTTAATCAAAGTCCACTCTCCAGTTCTAACCACTAGGGCCAAACCCTGCCAAATTTCCCATAACAGGATAAAGCAGTAGTACCCTAACACTAATTTCATTGGGGCAGATGTATTAAGCCTGGAGAAGGGATAAAGAAGTAATAAAGCAGTGATGAGCGCAAGGTGATAACGCACCAGCCAATCATTATGGATTTGAAAGATAACTGGCTTGTGTGTTATCACCTTGCACATGTCACTGCTTTATCACATCTTTATCCCTTCTCCAGGCTTAATACATCTGCCCCAATTGTTTGCCAAACAGGTAACCAATATTGGAAATTGCATGCTTTAGCGTTTCCTACCTGCAAATTATAAGGTGGCGCTCAGCCGGCATTACTGTATAGTCATTATATTAATTATAAACTTACATGCATGGCAATATAGTTCTGACATTGCTGACATTTAAATACAATCGTCCACTTACAGCATAAACATACACTGGATAGAGGTTTAGTGCACAAATATGTTTTTCAATTTAATTCAAGTTAATTATTTTACTGTATACAATTAAGTCCACAGCGTGTTGCAGGAAGTTTATGTGAAAAGAGATATTGGAGACTAAATTAAGTATATAATGTAAAGGTCGCAGTTACAAGCACCTCTTGTGTGTCATCTAGTAGCTCATTATAAGCAGAGTACATAATGATTACTGTGTCACCCACGGTGTAGGCTGACAGAGCTCCCAGTGCTTCAAATAAGGATTTGGCCACTCTAACAGAGAGATGAATCCAGCTATTTACATATTTATCACAATACCAATTTGTATACGGAAATATTTCAAGAAATACCGCAAAATAATAGCTAATGTATTTTGTGACAAATTCTTGGCAACATCAGAGTAGAGCGTAAGTTACAGTTTAGTGTCACATTACTCTACAGGACTGAATGAAATGTTTATTTTGTGAGAGCAAGAAGCATTACAAAAGGCTGTGGCTTGAAACACTGCCACTTCCAAGGTTGCTCATATTCCAGGACACAAAATATGTGTGCCATGCCAACTTGTTCCTGTGTTTGGGAGCCGATAAGAATGCAAGCCCATTTCAGGGCAAATGGCAGAGCCTCTAATTAATAACTTATTCTCTTTCAATTACTTTGCCATAGGCAAAGTTAAGTCTATTACTGTTATAATTCTTATTAAATTAGTTTCTTCAAGAAACATGTTCTGAAACACTTTAACCTGATTAAACTACTCTAATTGTGGGTTTTATATCATGGTATAAATGATGATTTCTCTAACAGTTATTTATAACTCTTTACAGAGAATATGTAATCATTTGCATATGTCCCTTCTCCTTTGACGTTTTCCACACAGACATACAACCTAAAAATGAATTCTGTTAATGATCCTACCAGTAAGTCTTTGAAGTGAAGAAGAGTGCATTGAGGAAACCCACGTATGTTGGGACTATACACAAAATCCACTAATATATGGCTGTAATCACAATCAAACCCAAGTCCTTACAGCAGTAAGGAAGCAACACTGTGGCACCTCTTATTAAGGTAGATATAAGTTTGTGTCAGTTATAGCAAATAGGTCACAAACCAGATAATATGCCTCAAGGCTGCCCAGCAGAAACAGTTCAATGAACACATCAAGAAAATCATTTTAATTAATGTTAGAACTAGAGGACATGGCAAGTACACGACAGGGGCCATATCTAGGGCGGTGACACATGTGCCCCTGCCCAGGGTGCCCTACTACAGTTGGTGAAATCCATCAGAGGTCTGTCATTTTTATCTTGCAACATTGGCTATCTCCTTTCTAATTGGCTCTCAGGGCCCATACTGACCAACTTAGTACCCTAGTCAAGATTTTAGCTAGTGCCCGCACACCTCCTCTATTACGAGGGGAATGGGCATAGCGCCCAACCTATTAGGGGGGCATAGGCCTAATGCCTGATCCATCATGGGAGAAGGGGCATAGTGCCCAATGAGAAGTGTTGATGCGGCAAAAGGCGCATGTGCAGTTTGCCGATGTACGGCAAACTGCGATGTGGCTCTAAATACAGTTCTTAGTATCAATCCTGGACATATAGCCACACATTGGTCTTTTTATACACTGAATATGTAGTTGGTCTGTAGTATATGCTGTATCAAACATATTTAATATAAATGGTCAGGAAAATGTTAAAATTCCCATAATATATAAATATACTAAGAATGCCAAATTGATTTCTCACAAAAATTTAAATCCCCGCTCTAATATATATTGTAAATGCCTGTATCTCTTATTACCATATCCCATGAATGTGCGCTATACATCGCAAAACACTGCATCCCATAAGAGAAAACAATACACCCACACATTATCTGAGTTCCAAAGCTCATTGATGTATATATTTGTTATTAAAATGATATGGATTCAATATATATTACAAAGTACAGTATACCTATAGTTATATGATTACAACTCACACAGTAAGCAGTTAATACATAAAGTTACATACAGTTACATACAGGTACATGCCAGCGATACAATACCATTATCCTTAAGTTATATAAATTCATCTTTCCATATCACTCTCTCTGTAAAGTAATGCTGGGACTCCATCTTCCTCTGAGTTCTTACAGCAACTCTGAGACCAAAGCAGGAACTACCTTCCTGTGTGATCAGCTATGTGTTATCTAGTTTCTGGGGGAGGGATTCACGATGAGTCACCAGTTCCTTTGTATATGCTGAACAGGTTCAGCCTTGGGGACGTCCAAAGGGCTGGCCTGAGTTTCCTGTTCATTACCTGTTTGGAATATCTATTGTTCTAATAAAAGTGATTTTAGCTTTTATACATTTAATAATAATTCCGTGTTGCAATGTCCTACAACTTAATAACAAGTATCAAATGAATCTACACATTAATCCGGTCTATCTTGTTTCGTTCAAATAATACACATACATGACACCACTCCATCATATACAATTCTAAATCATCATGATGTCTGGTGCTTGATACCACCACAATTATGTACTGCATGAAATAAGTGTTGAATCCATCTCTGTGGCATGTCCGTGTAAATGCGTGTGTTACCATATATTGCTGTGCTCGCTGCGCGTATTTGCAAGTATAGCGACTTATATGTGTGTAGTTTGTATGTTCTCTTTATGTAATATGGTTTTGACTTCGACAGTCCACCCTTTGGCAGTAAACAATAACTGCCATCAATTATTAACAAAAGAAAAAATATTTCATACCATAATCGGTGACCTAGACACAAGTATGTATGCATTTTCGCAAATCAGACACTTGACTATATTTGGGGAAGACAGGGAGGAGGACGAGACATCCTCTATATGCACTCGGCGGTCAAGAGACCACTGGTTGGGTGTGGGACAACATTCAACCTATAGAGTATGCTGGGACAGTGCTTTGGCCTATAATGTCTAATTTGCGACGAACATTTCAAACATACATGTACCTACGTCCTTGTACACTGATGTTTGGATTCGATTGAGGTTCTGCTGGGTAGATGAAGAGGACACAAACAAATCGTGAAAGTGACATATAAAATTTTCATGATCTATATATTCCTATCATTTTCTGAACATTGTTTCCATTTCTGGAACGTATGCTAGGTCTGTTTAATCATTGAACAAGGGTTATAAGTAGTGTCCTTCCTAAATAACATAAACCTTCGGAATTCGGGGAGAGCCACTCATAAACCATTCTTCCACATATATTAATGAGCTCTTTATCTGCAATGTGTGAATAGCCATTGTCTGACTGTTCCTGATTACCTCTGAACTCCATAATTACTAGAACTTTGATTTTTCTCTGACTTTAACAAACTGATCGGCTAATCCTGGGATCCTATAAGGAAATCACTCCTTCCTACAGAACCAGTTCCAGTCCCACACTCGACTCCTCATAAAAAAAAAACCTTGCAAAAATAGAATATCCTAAAAGAAAATGTTTGTCAGCGGGAAAGAGAGAAAAGAGAAATAGAACAAAACAACTCTTGTTCATAACAAATCAATTACAATGACTGGTCTTTCTGCAGTCCTTTAGTACGCTCAGGTAGTGTTCAACAGTGCCGCCTCTCAGTCTTCATGGAACAGAGTCTCTGGTGATACTAGGTTCTCTTTGCCTTGCTCTTTGGACACACAGTTCACTTGGAACACACAGTTCACTTTGCTCTCCACCTTGCTCTTTGAACACACAGTTCACTTGGAACACACAGTTAACATTGAACACACAAACTCGATGAATGTGAGCAATAAACTACTTTGTCACGAGTTCTCTCCGGGTCAGCGACCTTCTTGCAGTGGGACGAGTGGACACAAATCTCTCTTTCGGGGGCCTTTAGTGCTGTCAACAAATCTTGGTATGGTCCTTCCCACCTGTCTATTAGGCAACCTAAACGTAAGAACAATAACACAGTCTCTTGGTTCACAATCAAGACAGTTAGCATTTGGCATACCAGCAATCAACAGTTTCAAGTTCTTTTGTCAAGTTCTCAAATGCTGGCTCATCTCAATAAAGTACTGTACTGTCACCTCATTGGTGTATTTCTGATCATTGTGCGGATCAATCATGACATGAGGTTGTCTTTCAAAAACAACCCAGAAAGACACAAATACCAAAACAAAAACAAATTTCGAAGAGGGTGATTCGTCGAGTGAAGATCTGGGAGTGGTTCCGAAGCTACATAATACTAGTGGCAGTATCTATGATCACAATAGTACAATTTCAAGCTTTGCTCCTACTTCTAGGGGTACCATTATCTACACACAAATTTATGCGCAATTTTTCTTTGCGGTAAACACAGCAGCATCCGTGGCGGCAGAAAATGCCTCTACCCAGTTTGAGAAAACATCAGTGCACACCAATACATAACAATAATTCCTAAAGGGTGTTAACTGTACGAAGTCGATTTGTATTTCCTGAAAAGATCCGTCTGCAGGAGGGATATGGGATGGCTCTGTTGGTATTGCTTTACCAATATTCTTCCTCAAGCAAGTAAGACAGGTCATTGCTCTCTTTACCTGCATGAGAGCAGAATCCTGGCGCACACCAGTAGACTCTCATCAGCCTGCACCTACCCTCTTTGCCTAGATGAGTCAGACCGTTTGCCACCTCAGCTAGACTTGGAAGGTATGCTTTGGGGGCTACTGGCTTACCGTGTCCACCTGCCCACAGTCCTGAGGAGTCCTGGCCATACCCCTTTGTCCTCCAGACTGCCTCTTCCTGCAGGGAACACAAATTTTGTATCTTAATTTAACTATCATGTGTTTGCAATGTAAAGTACCATGAGCATAACTAAAAAAAAATAAGAAAAAAAAGAAACATCTCTAGAGAAGAGAAAGAAGAAGAAAATGAAAAAGAAAATGTCAGGTTTGCCATTCACCAACAGGCATATCAGTGTCTATACAAAATTTCCCTTCACCAGTATTCCCATTCTCCACCCTTTGTGCATGACAAGGCACACTGCAGTAATACTGGTGTCATCATGCTGTTGAGATATACTGGGTTTGGGCAGAACTCTGAAGGACAAGGGCATGTGGAGTTTGAACTGTACTTGGGTCCATTTATTGTACTACCCTGTGTGAATGCAAAAGATGAAGAGGAAACTGTAGATAAACAGAATAGAGGTTGGTGACAGATGAGTTTGTAGAGGTGGAGAAGATTTTATACAAATTTGACAACTGGATTGGGCACTATGGGGAAGTGATTCTCTACTTGGTCTATACCCCTAAAAAAAATTCTGTGTGTCTTATCTCTACTGGGACTATCCCAGCCATCAGTCCAGTATCCGGTCCATCCTAAGTTCATAGGGAACCTGGTATCTGTGAGATAATTTCCTCTACCTGTGATGGACATGCATCTAGAACAGTAGAATGCGACATTAGTCTTCAAGTTTTGTCAAAGGGTAATGTTGCATTTATTTTGTTCTTCCCATTAGCTGAATCTGTGTTTTCTATATGGCTTATGATTCCTTACTATATGTCCCTTGGTCCCGTCTATGTGTTTAATAATGTGGCTTGTGTTTTCTGTCTAGGGGATCTATATTGACTATGTGTCCTACTACTCCTACAATCTCTGGCAAAATGCCCTTCCTTACTACAAGTGTAACATATTATTGTCCATTAGGGATCTGGGGTTTGGACTGATGGGTCTTTCCTGTATGTGCCAGTATACTTACCATCCTCAACCTCTCCACCTGTTGTTCTCTGCGCCTAGCACTATTCTTGTGATGTTCAATAGCACACTATCTAAAATTAGCTACTGTGACCGCTTTCCAATTCTGCAAAAAAGTCTGCACCCTGACACTCAATGCCTTATTGAGCCCGTCCATTTGCACAGAGACAGCCACCTCCCACTTGCCAAATTAGTGTTTACCAGTGATCTCATCCAGATGGAGAGTTTTCTATTTCTGCAAGAGACAAAAACCCAATTTTTTTTTTTAACAAGCTTCTAGGTCATGCGACGTATTTCATTCAATCCTTCTCATCCCGTATTAAGGGTCTGTACATGGTCCAACAAACATTTCCAAGCTCATCTTTACTAGGGGCATTACTAGGAATGAATACTTCTTATATGGGAACTGAAAGAAATACCCTGGGGTTATCTTGTCTCTGTCCGCTTTCCTACTGGCAAATACTAATGTGCGGACAGGTTTTTTCTCCATTTCTACGTTACTTTCTTGATTTTTTTGTTTTATTTTTGGGTTTTACTATATATGTACACGAATGATACCATACTTACCTGTTCCACTGGTCTCAGCCACTTCCCCCACAGGCTACTGCTCTTCTTTTACCGGTTGGATACTCCTCTGGGTGCATGAGAAATGGCTGAAAACGATCAGGTCACCTTCTCCTAAATAAAACTTCAACATTCATTAGTGCATATATAGGTTACAGTCATATTTTTCATAGTTTTATTATTTTCTATAGTTTGTATGCTGGCCGTAACTGCTTCCACATCTAATATGGCGGTGTACTTGCATTCTCTTTTTTTTTCCTTCCTACTTATTTATTGTTGCTACAAGTTCAAATAGTTCTTATATTTCCATTCTTGTCTTATATGACTTTGGTTAAACATACCACCTGCAATACCTTAGGATCAAACTCACCAACCCCTCTTGCTGTCACAGGTTTAAACAATTTGTTTGTCTGACCCTTTGTTTTCGGGATTTTATCAGACATATTCTTATCCTTAAGTTCTGCAATACCTCTGGTTCAAAGCTGCCCACTTTAGGGAATGGTACCCTATCTTTGTCAGTCATACGTACCCATTCAGACAAAAAGTCTTCCGTGTGTGAACCATATTTTCCACACATAACAAACCTCGCTGACCCCATGGGTCGCGGCTCTTCAACCTGAACCCTGGTTACAAAACGTCCACCGCTTGTGCAATTGGATCCCATCACGGACTTTTTCTTTTTACGCAATCCCCAATGCACAATATGAATAGGCGGTGAAAGTTCTCAGAGCGCTTTCACCCACTCACGCCCACGTTGGCCAGTATCATACACTGTCGATAGCGAAGGCATTGTACCCAACCTAGGGCCCTATCTGACCTATATTTACTGGAAGTTTTTAGGAATAACTTACCCTTTCCAGTAAAGTATCGGTCGTTGGAGATTTTCCTGAGAGAGACCAGCGAAAACTCCCTATGCACTTTATTATACACAAATCACGCTTGCGTATGTTCTATATAGCGCTAATGATACCGCGATTTTATGCAAAAGCTCGTAAAAGGATATCACGTTGCGCTATGTATCACACTCACAAATGCGTGGTCCAATCGCACAGCGTATAGGTACTTGTTACTTATCTGCCGTACGACCACGGGTCGTTGTACAAACTCGGACCCTCAGTCCGGAGCGTAGTACCAAAAAAACCTTTTTACTTCAATACTTCGCAATACAATGCACTATCACGCTCCTCTACAAGTCACCTCACGATTTGCATATTAAACCTTATACTAACGTGAGTCAGCCTTCTCACGCCACCAAGCCTCCACTCACTTGATGTACCAAACGACGGGATTCGAATTTCACTCACTCCTACGTTCGCTCACTCAAGTACACTTTATCTTTTCTGTACAGAAAATTATGATTCATTCAGATAAGCAGCTTTACCCCAGAGGCAATACAGTTTTTAAACTAAATTTAGAGTAACCTGCTTTTGAAATCTGATAGTTATGTGCTATTGTATTAAATGTCTACTATCCCACCTTTGAACTAAACGACACTATTGTATAATTTGTACTTAGCGCCCGCATTCTTACGCACTTTGCGCAAACACGCGACCGTGCGTGTCCCTTACGCTGCGTGCGCAGTCCTTTACTTTGTCCGAGACACGAGTACAAAATCCTGCATCCGCAATAAAACAAATCACACAGCTTCTATAAATGTGAGCAATACTAACTACTATTGCTCCACTAGACACAACTTGTTCTGTATAAACTTTTATGCAGACCTGCATTTGTGTCTTTACACTTACTTCCTTAAACATTTATTTTAGTTTTAACTATATAGCAACAAATGTATCCGGTTTCACACAGATCTATAATGACTCTAGCAATAATCAATAATTTAAATATGATTCAGATTGGATAGCTATCTTGCAGAACATACACTGATATAAATATACACATAATTATAATAATATTATATATATGTACCATTCACTGGTCTCCTATGAGACTCATTTACCCATTCAGTGCTTCTAATTTGCATATCAACAGAGGTTCATATGCCTGTTCAAGAGGGTAGTTGGACAGGTTAATTAACATTTCAATGGCTATCCTAAACTAGCAAGCAGAGTTAACTGAATCCTAGAGGTAAAAAAAAAAACTTTTTTATAACTGTGTGTAATTCTTACACTAAGTATTCATCTATTAACTCTCACTAGGCCCAGCTGAAACTATTTATAATTGACTATGGCATGGGTTAAATAAATGCATTGGTAACTCATAAATGGTGATTGATGTGACCAAGAAGAGCTGATTGTTCTGAGCAGTGAAAATCAGCCGTTTAGAAAATGACCTTCCCAAAATGGCCGCTGCTCCTCCCCCTTCTACATCCATGAGAGTTACACAAAATGGTGGACAGGCCATGTGGTTAGTCCAAAATGGAGGACAGACCATGCGGCTTCCTTTGTCACAAAGAAATCACACATCATACAAGCACCAGAAGTTATTTTAGGCCTGAGTTAAAAATCAAAACTATATCAAGGCTATGCAGCAACTTTTAAATATACTTTTAAACCTACTTAAACAGAAAAACAATCCAATCTAAATCAAACACAATATGACTTATTTGAATATTGTTTTGCAACAATAAAAATACATTTTAGCATCTTAAATATTATGAGAAACGCATTGTCCCTTGAATTTCATATCAGCGTCTTACTAATAACACAACAATACACACGGATATGATGATTTTCTCAGCTTAAGGATGCGTCCATCACAAGCTGATCGACCACAGCGTCGCGTTTATAATGTACAGTGCATCATTAAGAACGTGATATCCCGGATGAGCCCCCATCTAAGAATGCCAAATTGATTTCTCACAAATATTTAAAATGCCCGCTCTAATATATATTGTATATGCCTGCATCTCTTATTACCATATCCCATGAATGTGAGCTATACATCGCAAAACACTGCATCCCATAAGAGAAAACAATACACCCACACATTATCTGAGTTCCAAAGCTCATTGATGTATATATTTGTTATTAAAAGGGTATGGATTCAATATATATTACAAAGCACAGTATACCTATAGTTACATGATTACAACTCACACAGTAAGCAGTTAATACATAAAGTTACATACAGTTACATACAGTTGCATACAGTTACATGCCAGCGATACAATACCATTATCCTTAAGTTATATAAATTTGTCTTTCCATATCACTCTCTCTCTCTGTAAAGTAATACTTGGACTCCATCTTCCTCTGAGACCTTACAGCAACTCTGAGACCAAAACAGGAACTACCTTCCTGTGTGATCAGCTATGTGTTATCTAGTTTCTGGGGGAGGGATTCACGATGAGTCACCAGTTCCTTTGTATATGCTGAACAGGTTCATCCTTGTGGACGTCCAAAAGGCTGGCCTGAGTTTCCTGTTCATTACCTGTTTGGAATATCTATTGTTCTAATAAAAGTGACTTTAGCTTTTATACATTTAACCCTAATTCCGTGTTGCAATGTCCTACAACTTAATAACAAGTATCAAATTAATCTACACATTAATCTGGTTGTTTTAATAATAAACATGACCGGTCTATCTTGTTTCATTCAAATAATACACATACATGACACCACTCCATCATATAAAATTCTAAATCATCATGATGTCTGGCGCTTGATACCACCACAATTATGTACTGCATGAAATAAGTGTCGAATCCATCTCTGTGTGTTACCATATATTGCTGTGCTCGCTGCGCGTATTTGCAAGTATAGCGACTTATGTGTGTAGTTTGTATGTTCTCTTTATGCAATATTTTTTTGACTTCGACAACACATACATAATAAAGCCTCTAGGAGACAGAACTGCACATTATAAGATAACATTTTTCCACCTCATGGTAAGGCTCCTGTCTCTTATTCCTGGCAGCTGCTCTCTGGTCCAGTGCACTTAGTAAGGGCTCATATCCACACACACAGCAAACTTGGTAGAAGAAGCTGCTACCACTCGGCATGGGCGGCAGCTTCGCTCTGTATCTTAAACTGCATGTAGCGGTAGCAGCTCAAGTAATTGTATTCCTGTATATACTGCTGCTATTGTGGTCATAATTTGAGCCGCTGGCCAAGAGAAAGGAGGTTTCTAGGCAAACGGACCCCCCTTGTTTTTCTATGCCTTGTGGTTCAAGCTTGGCAATTAGTGGTGAAAGATATGTATCACTTTATTATAAGTGCCACCAACAGAAATGTGATAAGTTGCAAAGTAAAACAAATTCTTGTTGCCAAGGTACACAGAAAAAAAAAATATATTTAATAGGGGAACATTAGCAATATATAAAAACTGACTCATATGTACTTATTAATTTGTGAAACTAGCTGTCGGCTAGATTGCTTATAAATTGTGGTGTCTTAATGAATGCATGAAAAAAAGAGAAATGGCTGTATACCAAATAGTAGATCAGTGAACATTTGGCAGAACATTTTATTTAAATAGATAGGAATGGTGAATTAAGTTTTAATTTTCAGAATTTTCAAACTCTGTGGCGAAATGTCCAACTAAACTCCAGTAAGCGCTTCTGTAATGACTTGGCATATGTAAGATGGTGACAACTTGTACTTCAGCCAGGCAACTTTTCGCTAACTTTTGATCTTTTGTTCTCCAACAGCTTTAACAGGAAATATGCATTGCGTGAACTTTGCTACTTGAGACATATCAATAAAGCATACTGAATACAAGATTTAATTAGCTTATTTCACTTTAATTTGCACCCTTAGAAAAAAAAAAGCATTCACTGTCTCTTCAGTGAAATATTTGTGCAGTTTTTCTGGGCTGAGATTTAGGTCACTCATTAAAATAATGTCAAATAAAATGTGATTGCAAATTTTGATCAGGAATATATTGTTACAATGTTGGTAAGCACTTCTCTTATTGTGCTATACTAGAGTCCTCTACTTTACAAACATGACACCTGTCAAAATATGAATAAATGTGAGGGTCACCAGGGTTCGTTCTGATAGAAGAATTACTTTGTAATTTCACAAATAATGACCTGACCCAACTTCGAACAGTCTTCTGGGAATGTCTGTAAAAAGATGACAGCTTGCTTAACCCTACATGTCCCTCCTGAAAATCACTCCTGAAGAAAATCCAGCCTGTGATAGGTAAGTAAATTTTTGGTATGAAAGGTACATGGTGACTTCATCAACAATAACCCATAAAATCTGTTTTAAACTAGACTTTTGGGATTTCTTTGTAACATGATAAAGGACTGCAAACCCTGAAGGAACCATCTGAAGTCCACCGCATGTAGGCAGCAGTGAAAAACCCAATATCTTCGTAGTGACAAGTGCAAAGGAAACAAACATTGGGGAGTATTATGTGTCAACTGATGTTTCGCTTAAAGCAATCTGACATTATCGTCATGGTGACGCTGCCAGTGATGAAATGTAAACTTTTGGCCTGTGACATTTACTGAACTCCAAAGCAAAGGATACACAAACAATTTAGCTGTGATGGACATACTGTGCTTGTATCTGCTTATCCTTAGTTTCAGGTGTTATAAGCAATTTCCTTACCTAAAGCAATTTGTAAAGTGTATCATTTTTATTTTTTGCTGAATAATAAAATAGAATTCAGAGGTTACATTTGGAAGAGGCAATGAACTTGATGCGCCTGATTTTTAGTAGAGATGTGCACCGACCCCCATGTTTTGGTTCTAATTTGTCATCAGGTTTTGCCAAAACTGGCCTTGTGTTTTGGATCTGTATTTTTTTTTCTTCAAAAAATGCTAAAGTCTTCTAAAATTGGGCAATTTGGGCCTGTTTTTGTTCCTGGAGTATTGTTAACCTCAATAACATTAATTTTCAGTAATTTCCAGTCAATTGTGACCACCTCTCAGCTCATAATATTGTTTTCACCAATATTGGCCAAAGGCTGCAGTGAGGTGGCTAGTTACTAAGCGTCAGAGCAGCAGCACATGCACACGGCAGCTTATCTATGAAACATTGCCACATAGCAGTGGTAGAAAAAAAAGTGATGCAGGATTGCGGTCCTGTATATAATGGTGCCAAATTACTGTGAAAGGGATTTATATTGAGTCCAAAACCTGCAAGATCCGATTATGGGATGATGATTTTTTGCCTGAATTTGGAATCTGAGCCTGGTATGAAAACCAGAGCCACAGCACTGATTCCCTCAGATCCCCAGACTGGGTGGGCTCGGTTCTCCGAGAACCAAGCCCACTCATCACCATTTGTAAGGCAGTGTTAGATTGACCATATTATCCCTTTTTACCTGGGATGATCATGGATTACACAGGTTCTGTGGCTGGCTGACTTCAGCTGGTTTTAATCAGCCACAGAACCTGTGCAATCCATGAGCTTCCCAGGTTAAAAGGATAATATGGTCACTGTAGGCAGTGTACACAGTTGGCCGACGGAACATTGGTCCGGCTGTCCCACCTACTGATTGGTAAGGTTTATGCATAAACGTTCATGTGCATCCACACCACTTGTGACATAATATTCAATGGATTCTGCTGCCTATATATAGTTTGGGTGGTGGGTTGCACTTACACAGGCAGATGTACCAATATATCTGCAATGATACTATACATTGGCATCGGCTGTGCTGCTGATCTGACCTGATATGTCTGTGAACGATATTGTCAAGCCAATGGATCAACCTATGCATCAGTTGTTGGCTGTACGTCTGATATACCTGCAAGTGTGTACATAGCTTTAGTTGAACGCAACTTTGAATTAAGCTGATTTTCTGAATACTCCAAGTGCTTAGCGGGCTGAATACACATCCTTAGGACTATGGCCCTCATTCCGAGTTGATCGCTAGCTTCCGTTGTTCGCAGTACAGCAATCAGGCTAAAAATCTGCATTTCTGCGCATGCGTACGGGCCGCAGTACGCACGCGCGAAGTACTTTCACACAAAACTATGCAGTTTTACACAAGGGCGAGCAAAGCTTTTCTGCCGCTCTGTTAATCGGTGAGTGATTGACAGGAAGTGGATGTTTCTGGGTGTTAACTGGCCATTTTCCGGGAGTGTGCTAAAAAACGCAGGAGTGTCAGGTAAAAACGCAGGCGTGCCTGGGGAAACGGGGGAGTGGCTAGCCGAATGCAGGGCGTGTTTGTGACGTCAAAGCAGGAACTAAACTGATTGAAGTGATCGCAAGGTAGGAGTAGGTTTGGTGCTACTCAGAAACTGCATGAAATTTTTTACGAGCAGTTCTGCCAACCTTTCGTTCGCACTTCTGCTAAGCTAAGATACACTCCCAGAGGGCGGCGGCCTAGCGTTTGCACTGCTGCTAAAAGCAGCTAGCGAGCGATCAACTCAGAATGAGGGCCAATGGCCCTCATTCCAAGTTGTTCGCTCGCTAGCTGCTTTTAGCAGCATTGCACACGCTAAGCGGCCGCCTACTGGGAGTGAATCTTAGCTTTGCAGAATTGCGAACGAAAGATTTGCATAATTGCGAATAGAAATTTCTTTGCAGTTTCTGAGTAGCTCGGGACTTACTCTGCCACTGCGATCAGTTCAGTCAGTTTCGTTCCTGGTTTGTCGTCACAAACACACCCAGCGTTCGCCCAGACACTCCCCCGTTTCTCCAGCCACTCCCGTGTTTTTCCCAGAAACGGCAGCGTTTTTCCGCACACACCCATAAAACGGCCAGTTTCCGCCTAGAAACACCCACTTCCTGTCAATCACACTCCGATCACCAGAACGATGAAAAATCCTTGTTATGCCGTGAGTAAAATACCTAACTTTTGTGTTAAATAACTAAGCGCATGCGCTCTGCGAACCTTGCGCATGCGCAGTAAGTGACTAATCGCAATATAGCGAAACTCGGCAATGAGCAAACAACTCGGAATGAGGGCCAATATACGTACAATTCAGAACCATGTGCATTCCAGATGTTTCTCTGTAGCTGCTAAATGGGCGTTTCAGGGTGGTAAATTTGTGGCAACAGTGCACAATGAAGAAACGATCTCATGGGTGTCTCAGGGTGTGTCATGGGTGGCATTTGTATGCATTAAGGATGTCAGATCAGCTGCAACTAGCATGGGGTGTGTGTACTGTATGTACCAGTGGTGATAAAGATGATGGCTGCTCTCTAGTATGGAAGAGTGGAGCGGTGCAATAGCTTAGAATAGATGCATATGCTGTAGGTCTTGCGTACAGGTGCATTTCCATTCTATTTCATTTGCCTTTGATTGTCACTTAGTGCAACAGATGTTGTCGGTGTATATGCGCAACAAAACTTAGTGAGCAGCTATCGGTGTGCAAAATAGAAATGTATCCCACACATCAACAAAACAAGTACATGGAGGCAGAAATTGTGCACATACAAAAGAAGCGCTCACCAATTACCATATTAACCCCATGTGTAACATGACGGACATAATGATATGAAATGAATACATTCACCCTTAATTGGATGATAATCCTCAATGGTGGACCAAATGGAATAATGATTTCCTGGAAAAATCTTTTCCTTCACATACAGGACACAGGTAGGACTGATAGATCCTTAATTAACCTGAAACAAGAAGTACCTCTCTTCCCAATATGAATGAGAATAATGAGAGGTACTAGAAATGGCAAACCATAGTGTAGTACGGATTAAAAACACGCACAGGTTTAATACCACAGATTAAATTTACAAAAAAGTTAAAATACAACAGCATGTCAATAAAGACTCCATAAACTGGCACAACGGGTATATCACCAAGAGGGACCCGGGACCACAGATGTAAACGATGTGGGATGCAGACAGGCTCTCCGGATGCCCAGCAGCATACAGGGTCGATCTCCAAGCAGGTGATAAAGTCCGTTGGTGTCAGAGTCAGCTAACAAGATAAAACAGGGGTCACGCTTAACGAGTATCGGACGTTAAGTCCTTCTTCAGAAGCATGACCCATTAACTCCACAAGGCAGTTTATAAAGGCCATCCATTAGGGATCTCAGGTGATGTCCATCTCATTAAACATCGCGTGCCCGAAGGAGCGCATGCGCCACTGCCATCAGTAGCCAGAACCGGAAATAACTCTTGCGTTCCACGCCATCAGTAGCCGGAACCGGAAGTAGATCTTGCGTTCCACATGCGTCTCAGGAGATGATGTTTCCTGTTCTCCCTAGACGCACAACTTAGCTGTTCATACGTTCCATTAATCAGGAAGTCCCATAGTCTGCTCTCTGCAGCCATAGATACAGTACCATATATATATATATATATATATATATATATAGAGTCCCAAGAACAAAGTCCCGAACTGGCAAATATTACATAGAAAACAAAAACAAAACAAATAAGAATTAGCAGTCTCATATCAGGGGATATATATAAAGCGGTGTATAATAGTGAAGGTAGAAGCTCATAAAGACATGCACTAAGTGAGAAAACATTTAAATTCGAAATCCCCGTTGAGACCCCTGGGGGTAAGGGTACCCAAACGGTGTATGTATTTCATCTCAGCCTGTGCAAGTCGCTTTTCTAAGTCCTTCGTTCTCCACTTTTGATGTACCACTTGTATGCCCCAAAAGTTCCTCAAACAACAATTATTGGAACTATGTACTCTCTTAAAGTGGGAAGAGACATTGTGAGTATCTAGACCTTTGCGAATGTTGTATATGTGCTCGGCCCACCTAACCTTGACACTCCTTCCTGTTCAACCCACATAGGCAAGGCCACAGGTGCACTCGAGCACATATACAACATTTTTTGTGTGGCACGTGATAAAATCCCTGATGGGATAAGTTTGGCCATTAACAGTGTATTCTGTAAACTTTCTTATTGGTACTTTGACCGTTCTACACATCAGGCAATCACCGCACCGGTGAAAACCTTTAGTCCTAATGCTCTGCCTGATCTCTGTGTCCAAACTACTTCTTACCAAGTGATTTTTTAGAGACTGAGCTCTCCTGTAAATAAAGGTAGGTTTCTCAGGCAATATGTCACCTATTACTGAGTCCTGTTTAAGAATGTTCCAGTTTTTACTAAATATTCTTTCTATTCCTTTGAACGACCTACTAAACTGACTAATAAAAGCCCATTTATATCTGTCATCATGAGAAGCAGATTTTTCTTTTATTTCCAACAAATTGGCCCTATCAATGCAGTTCACCTTTCTTCTGGCTATGTCAAGAGTTCTTGATGTGTAGCCCTTTTGCGATAAACGATCCGAGAGTTCATCTAACTGTTAATCGCACATATCAGCATTTGTGCAATTTCTCTTAACTCTTGTAAACTGGCTGAACGGTATTCTGTCCAGCCAGTTAGCATGGTGTTGGCTTGTCCTATCGATAAAACTATTTGAATCTGTATCCTTCCTGTATGTCTTAGATTGAACTTGACCACCAGAAATATAAATGCTTAGATCAAGGAAGGATATTTCAGTGTCACTGTTAGTGAACGTGAACTTGATAGCCATATCGTTCAAATTCAGCATGTCGCAAAAGAGCTGCAGAGACTCCTCACCTCCACGCCAAATAAAGAGTACATCATCGATATAGCGCCACCAGGGCACCAAGCTCGCCACCAGACTGCCACTCGGCCAGATCTTGATGTCCTCCCAATACGCCATAAATAAATTGGCGTAACTGGGGGCGAACCTGGTGCCCATGGCAGTGCCAACTCGCTGCAAATAGAAAGCCCCATCAGAGAAAAAATTTGGAAAGGGTAATGTTGAAAGAGAATAGGATGTGGTGGGAGGTAGCAACTTTAGAACGCTACCAGGAAGCCCACCTGATACCTAAAGGTTTAAAAATTCAAAAAGCCCCCTCTTTCAACTCACCTGATTCCGATTTTAGGGATGAATGGGATAAGATCTTATACTCATGTTCATCAGCTCTAGTTGATCTAATTATTAGGGAAAGGAGGGTAAATTTAATCAAATTGAATGATGAAATTACCGTCCTTCAAACCCTCCTACATCCCTATAAAGATTTAGATGAATTTTGCACATTGGAGAAAGTTTTGTTACAAAAAATGAATAAAAGCACAAATGAGTTAAGGGAGAGGAAACAAAAGAAATTTAAAAGAGATTCGATTGTATAAAAGCATGCCGACTCTGAGATGAAGGTTCCCATAAGGGAGGTGGAACAAAAAGCCCCTATGAAGAAAATACCCTTTGTTAATGTAAGAAAAAGACCGCATGGTTCTATAAATACCCCTAAAGTTTACTACCACAATTACAATCCTACCCCAGAAAAACCTCCTTCATGGAGGAAAAATAAAAATAAAAACTTTACACCTAGACATGAGAGAATGTACTACTATCCTCCTAGAGATGAGTACTTAAATAGGCCTCATAGAGATCAGTGGAGGGATAGAGAAAGGAGGACAGAGGATGATCAGAATAATAGAAGGGACGAGTATCGTCTGAGGTATAAGGGAACTAACCCTGCGAACAGGCCCTTTGAGGTAAAAACCTCAAATAGATTTACATCATTAAGGGACAGAGATGAGGCTGATCCTTCTTTTTTAGAGTTTGGTCCAAGGACTCCATTGGGAAGGAGATAGCGAATAGGACTGATGGTACTACTAAACGAGATCAACATATATGAACGAAAAGGGGAAAAAGGGCAGGTAAAAAGACTGGAATTAAACGATCTAAAATTAAAACCAAAACTACACCTGGGATCATTTTGGCTAATGATAATCAGATTCCAGCCCCTGACCCAGCCCCTGAGCCTTTTAGTGGAACCAGCCTGGAAGGTAAAATATTAAACCTTTCTGATAGATCACTATCTGTACATGAAACTAAGGTCTTACAGAAGGGACTTAATTTTGCACCCTCTAGTAAACCAAACTCGTTTGACATCTTTCTAGATGTACAAAAATTTGTCTGCAAGCTTACTATTAAACGTTTTTTTCTAAACAAAGAGAATGACTGTGTAGATGTTGAGACTCCTGGGGAGGTATCCCGTTTCAAGGCACCATCCACTTTTTATCCTATTCAGTCTAGAGGGAATTGTCTTGATGTGTTCAATAAGGTGGTCTGTGAGGAAATTGAAAGAGAAATACAAAAGATCCCTAAAAAGAGTAGGCCCAATCTAACAAAAAAAGAATTTGAGGCTATTCGTTCACTAAGTGAGGATAAGGACGTGATTATCAAGCCGGCCGACAAGGGTGGAGGTGTGGTCCTTATGAAGAGGGAGACATACATGGAGGAAGTGTACAAGCAGTTGAAAGATGGAAATACCTATCAGAAACTCAGGGCTGATCCCACAGTGCGTGTTGCTAAGGCACTTTTGGAACTAAGCACTCAGGCACTGGACAATAAGATCATCTCAAAAGGTGATTTGAGTTTCTGAACATTAAAAATAGATCTATTCCTACCATGTATGTTCTCCCCAAAGTACATAAGGACCCCCTCCACCCCCCAGGACGGCCAATTATATCTGGCTGCAATAGTCTAACCAGTAACCTTTCTGCAATGGTTGACCACTACTTACAGCCTCTAGTGGTTAGTACTAGATCCTTTGTAAAGGATACAGGAGATATTTTAAGAAGTTTAACAGGTTACGAGTGGGAAGCTGGTGACTATCTCTGTACAGCTGATGTGTGTACATTGTACACAATCATAGAGATGGAGAAAGGTTTAACCGCGGTTTCCCATTTTTTAAATTTAAGTGGCTATAACGAGCTTACCAAAGCTTTTATACTGGAGAGCATTAAATTTATTCTCCTTAACAATTAATTTTTCTTTGATGGGGCTTTCTATTTGCAGCGAGTTGGCACCGCCATGGGCACCAGGTTCGCCCCCAGTTACGCCAATTTATTTATGGCGTATTGGGAGGACATCAAGATCTGGCCGAGTGGCAGTCTGGTGGCGGGCCTGGTGTCCTGGCGGTGCTATATCGATGATGTACTCTTTATTTGGCGTGGAGGTGAGGAGTCTCTGCAGCTCTTTTGCGACACGCTTAATTTGAACAATATGGCTATCAAGTTCACGTTCACTAAGAGTGACACTGAAATATCCTTCCTTGATCTAAGCATTTATATTGCTGGTGGTCAAGTTCAATCTAAGATATACAGGAAGGATACAGATTCAAATAGTTTTATCGATAGGACAAGCCAACACCATGCTAACTGGCTGGACGGAATACCGTTCAGCCAGTTTACAAGAGTTAAGAGAAATTGCACAAATGCTGATATGTGCGATCAACAGTTAGATGAACTCTCGGATCGTTTATCACAAAAGGGCAACACATCAAGAACTCTTGACATAGCCAGAAGAAAGGTGAACTGCATTGATAGTGCCAATTTGTTGGAAATAAAAGAAAAATCTGCTTCTCATGATGACAGATATAAATGGGCTTTTATTAGTCAGTTTAGTAGGTCGTTCAAAGGAATAGAAAGAATATTTAGTAAAAACTGGAACATTCTTAAACAGGACTCAGTAATAGGTGACATATTGCCTGAGAAACCTACCTTTATTTACAGGAGAGCTCAGTCTCTAAACAATCACTTGGTAAGAAGTAGTTTGGACACAGAGATCAGGCAGAGCATTAGAACTAAAGGTTTTCACCAGTGCGGTGATTGCCTGATGTGTAGAACGGTCAAAGTACCAGTAAGAAAGTTTACCGAATACACTGTTAATGGCCAAACTTATCCCATCAAGGATTTTATCACGTGCCACACAAAAAATGTTGTATATGTGCTCGAGTGCACCTGTGGCCTTGCCTATGTGGGTTGAACAGGAAGGAGTGTCAAGGTTAGGTGGGCCGAGCACATATACAACATTCGCAAAGGTCTAGATACTCACAATGTCTCTTCCCACTTTAAGAGAGTACATAGTTCCAATAATTGTTGTTTGAGGAACTTTTGGGGCATACAAGTGGTACATCAAAAGTGGAGAACGAAGGACTTAGAAAAGCGACTTGCACAGGCTGAGATGAAATACATACACCGTTTGGGTACCCTTACCCCTAGGGGTCTCAACGGGGATTTCGAATTTAAATGTTTTCTCACTTAGTGCATGTCTTTATGAGCTTCTACCTTCACTATTATACACCGCTTTATATATATCCCCTGATATGAGACTGCTAATTCTTATTTGTTTTGTTTTTGTTTTCTATGTAATATTTGCCAGTTCGGGACTTTGTTCTTGGGACTCTATATATATATATATATGGTACTGTATCTATGGCTGCGGAGAGCAGACTATGGGACTTCCTGATTAATGGAACGTATGAACAGCTAAGTTGTGCGTCTAGGGAGAACAGGAAACATCATCTCCTGAGACGCATGTGGAACGCAAGATCTACTTCCGGTTCCGGCTACTGATGGCGTGGAACGCAAGAGTTATTTCCGGTTCTGGCTACTGACGGCAGTGGCGCATGCGCTCCTTCGGGCGCGCAATGTTTAATGAGATGGACATCACCTGAGATCCCTAATGGATGGCCTTTATAAACTGCCTTGTGGAGTTAATGGGTCATGCTTCTGAAGAAGGACTTAACGTCCGATACTCGTTAAGCGTGACCCCTGTTTTATCTTGTTAGCTGACTCTGACACCAACGGACTTTTATCACCTGCTTGGAGATCGACCCTGTATGCTGCTGGGCATCTGGAGAGCCTGTCTGCATCCCACATCGTTTACATCTGTGGTCCCGGGTCCCTCTTGGTGATATACCCGTTGTGCCAGTTTATGGAGTCTTTATTGACATGCTGTTGTATTTTAACTTTTTTGTAAATTTAATCTGTGGTATTAAACCTGTGCGTGTTTTTAATCCGTACTACACTATGGTTTGCCATTTCTAGTACCTCTCATTATTCTCATTCATATTGGGAAGAGAGGTACTTCTTGTTTCAGGTTAATTAAGGATCTATCAGTCCTACCTGTGTCCTGTATGTGAAGGAAAAGATTTTTCCAGGAAATCATTATTCCATTTGGTCCACCATTGAGGATTATCATCCTATTAAGGGTGAATGTATTTATTTGATTGCCACTTTCCATTTGTTGGACCACAACTAATGTCTTAAATGGGAGATACATTTCAAATGTACTTTACTGGGTTGCCTGTGTATTGATCATACAGTATACGACCCACTGTGTAACTTGCTATTTTATTTACAGCTGTATTACTGTGTAATGCCATTAAATTGATTTTGGCATACACAAGGTTAAGAAGGCCCTTTAGAGGCAGTGGGTGACAGAGAAAGGCAGCGGGTGACAGGGAGAGGAGACGAGAGGGGAAAGCTGCCCCTGCTCCGGCTGGACAACAATCACTGCATCAACAGCACCCAGTAGCTCATTCTACGCCGTATCTTACTGGGCTGGAACAGACAAAGCGGCCCATGGCGCAGCGGTGGCGGAGTATAATGAGTCAGTCTGATTCATTATAATGCTGCCAGTGCAATGCACCAGCTGCACTGCCTGTAGTCCCACAACTGATGAAGGGTTTTGTAGAGTATTACCAACACTGTTACCATTGATAGGGGCAGGTATTTAGAGAAAGCTATAATCTGTACAATTTGGTACTAGAATAATGTGCTTCTAATATTATTAAAGGCAAATTATTTTGAAACATATCTACTTTTTTGTAGCTTTTTAATGAATCCCTCATTTCTTCTCCTCCCCTATCTTACTACACATTTCCTGCATACCTAGGAAATTCATGTGCATGCATCTACAGTAATATATAAGAGATTTAATCTCCGTTCAGCAGAACCATAACTAAATAGCTCTAGTGTGATCAGTCAACTGTGATTTATAACCATTTTAATACCATATTGATACATGATTTATTTAGCAGGCATGCATTAAATGAAAACATACTACAGCAGCATGACTGAGCAGAGATGATTGATAGTGTTAAGACCAAACGCTAAAATCAGTACTCCAACACACAAGAAGGTTTTTCCATATTTCATATACTGTATAACACTGAATAGCTACAAATCATACTTGGTGCAAATTTGGAAATACATATATGGGCCCATACACGTAGCCTGCGTAAGACGCCCAGCGTGACTGAGTCGCTCCAAGCGCTGTAGTGTGGTGACTTTTATGGAAAAATAGCATCTTATTCATATTGTGGACGCACTGACACTCACAATGTACTAGAGACACTGGGCTTTGACTTTGACTGCACAGGAAATAGTTTTAAACACATACTAAGGGCCTAATTTATGTTTGCACGCAATTGCATTTGCGATTTTCTAGGCTACGGAACTGCTGATGTTAGCAAGTGTAGCTGCAGCCCAGGAATGAAAAGAGATGCCCATCAGGGCCATCGCTAACTAATTCGCAATTGCGTACACATTCGCAGCCTATACGCAAGAATGAGGAACATCGGGCCTAAGGGTTGGTCTATGGCTACGTAGACTGGACACAGCAGTAGCAACTCAGATACCATGATTTTATATGTATGAGCTCGCAGCTGTCAGCTGATACACGCCCCAAAAACGGCAATGATGCACCTGAATTTTCCCGACCACTCCTCATAAACACTCCGTTAACATCTCCAAATGTTCACTTCCTATCAATCACTTTTCCATGAAATCCTCACTGCGAGCGAGATCGCAGCAGCACCTTTGCACATGTGCGTTGCGATCGCAGCACATGCACAGTCTGCCGATAAACGTCTTGTTACGTTATATTCGCCCATTGTGTACAAACATGAATTAGGCCCAAAGCCACAGATTAAGTTCAATGGAACTATGCGTGAGACAAATCTGTGGCCGCTGCACTTGGTATATAGATTCAGACTCACTCACACACTGATGTACCAATGTCGTATAGAAAACTGATCAGCACAGTCTAGCAAAGAGTTATGGGGGTAATTCCAAGTTGATCGCATCTGGATTTTTTTTAGCAGTTGGGCAAAACCATGTGCACTGCAGGGGAGGCAGATATAACATGTGCAGATGTGCAGAGAGAGTTAGATTTGGGTGGTGTGTGTTCAATCTGCAATCTAATTTGCAGTGTAAAATAAAGCATCCAGTATTTACCCTGCACAGAAACAAAATAACCCACCCAAATCTAACTCTCTCTGCACATGTTAAATCTGCCTCCCCTGCAGTGCACATGGTTTTGCCCAACTGCTAAAAAAATTCCTGCTGCGATCAACTTGGAATTACCCCCTTTGTCTCTTCCAGTTGTTTTATATGTGCAAGAAAGATGCAGATTTTCAGCAAAAAAAGTACTGTTTGGTGAGACTGAAGCCACAGTGTATGAGGACACATCTAAACTAATTTGTTATGTAGAAAATGAATACCTGAAATGCAGAGTTTTTTTGCTGCATATCAATAGGCAAGAGGATCAAACATTAACGGCGCACTCTCAGGTTAACCAACAGAATAAAGTATATTAAGTATATTATGGAATAGCTTAAAGGGCTGGGATAAGGGGCATAAATAGACCTTAGTGGGCCCCATAGCAACATTTGTAAAGGTCCTCCCAAGCACTCTGCCAGAGTGACAAGAGGAAGGGGTTGTCAGGGCAGAGCGTCTGGTGGTGGTGGTGAGGGGGGGATCGGAAAAGCAGAGAAGAGACAGAGTGGAGGGGGTGACAGGATAGGGCGGTGACTGATGTGTCATTTATATACAGTGCAAGATCAAATAAAAAAATAAAAAAGGAAAACCCTGTATACATTCACAGAAATACAGACTAACTTGGAGACCATTGGATGCACAGGTTCCGGCGCTGATGGTTGATCCAATTCCTTCTTCTGGTAAACTTGGTCTGCTCCTGCCGTACTCTGTACTGGCACACCGGATTGCCGGCAGCTGCACCTTGCTCCTGACCCCACTTTCTCTGTCTTGCATTCCCAGCTCCTGTCTCCACTTTCTCTGTCTTACATTCCCAGCTCCTGTCCCCACTTTCTCTGTCTTACATTCCCAGCTCCTGTCCCCACATTCGCTACCTGACACTCCCAGCTCCTGTCCCCACTTTTGCCGCCTGCCATTAACCAGCTCCTGACCCCACTAAAACTACCTGCCACTCCCAGCTCCTATCCAATTTTCGCTACCTGCCACTCTGAGCCCCTGTCCCCACTTTTACTACTTGCCCCTTCCAGCTCCTGTCCCCAATTTCATAGCTCATGTCCTCAATGTCACTGCCTGCCCCTCCCAGATCCTGTCCCCACTTTCCAGCTCCTGTCCCCAGTTTCACTGCCTGCCCCTCCCAGATCCTCTCTCCATTTTTCCAGCTCCTGTCCCCACTTTCCAAGCTCCTGTCCCCACTTTCACTGACTGCCTCTCCCAGCTCCTGGTCCTACTTTCCTAGCTCCTATCCCCAGTTTCCCAGCTCCTATCCCCACTTTCCAAACTCCTGTCCCCACTTTCACTGCCTGCCCCTCCCAGCTCCTGTCCCCACTTTCCCAGCTCCTGTCCCCACTTTCACTGCCTTCCCCTCCCAGCTCCTGTCCCAACTTTCCCAGCTACTCTCCCCACTTTTATTGCCTGCCCCTCCCAGCTCCTGTCCCCACTTTCACTGCTCGTCCCCAATTTCACTGCCTGACCCTCTGAGCTCCTGTCCCCACTTTCCCAGATCCTGTCCCCACTTTCACTGCCTGCCTCTCACCGCTCCTGTCCCTACTTTCCCAGCTCCTATCCCCACTTTCCCAGCTCCTATTGTCACTTTCCCAGCTCCTGTCCCCACATTCACTGCTGCCCCTCCCAGCTCCTGTCCCAACTTTCCCATCTCCTTTCCCCACTTTTACTGCCTGCCCCTCCCAGCTCCTGTCCCCACTTTCGCTGCCTGCCAATCACAGCTCCTGTCCCCATTTTTGCTACCTGCCACTATGAGCACCTGCGCCCACTTTCACATCTTCTGTCCCCATTTTCACTACCTGTCACTCCCAGC